>NC_051179.1:45883658-45963658 GCF_013339695.2 Rhipicephalus sanguineus | reverse complement strand
ACGTGTCTCCCCAAGGAGAGTCGTAGACGTGGGAAATTAGGACTCGTCGAAAAGAGTAAGATATATACTGTCTCTCTCTCTCTTTTTTTGCTTAGAGTGTATGGCTCTGCTTCCTCCATTTAGGCCAGTTTGACTTGCGCGAAATCCCTGCCATCTCTTATTTCCTGTCTTGCACGCCTGTCTCCGTTGGCCAGCCGATGAAACACGCTATACAGAAACGCTTCGCTTAACCCCGAAAAGCTGTCAGCGGTTTTACGCGTTTGTATCACAAGCCTTGCGAGGGAGGCTTCTGTCGTTTAGAGCTCCGCAGTCGGTTTTACGACCGCCGTTTTACACCCGGGGTCCCTGTTGCTGCGTCGTGGCCACGGACAACGGCTCCTGTCGCTCGGCTGAAGTCGAGCGCGAGCTACGATGACCGCCTTTATCAGCTGGCAACAGTGAGGAGACAACGACCACCGCAGTACATCGCAGTACACCGCAGTACACCGTAAGTAAACGCGACTGCTGTGTTTCCAACCACATATCTACGCTGGCATGGCTGCAGCCGCATTTCTTTACGGCCTTGCCTCGTTCTCGTCACTTGGCAAGAATACCACGCCTGAATCTTGGATATCGACCTAACAGAGTCCGCACTAACAGTGGTGTCAATATGCGCTTTCGGATGAAGCGGTGCTTCCCGTGCTGCCTGCTTTCCTTCTTTTAACATCGAAGCTGTGTAAGGTGTCGGTAACTTGCGCTCCGTCGTCAAAAACTATCATCATCATGAAACGGCACGCGCTCTCTTCATTCTCTTTACAGTGAGGCCGTTTAAGCTATCGGTAACTTGTGCTCCGTCGTGCAAACTTCCTCAGGTGTGTATGCGACACATGAATTGGGCAAGCCCCTCTTACCGTGTATAACAGGTGCGAGTGTCAAACGAAACGAACACGTGTAAAAGAGAGAGAGAGAAAGAAAGAGGTAGAAAAGGGAGGAAGCGACAAATAGAGAGAGAGAGAGAGAGAGAGAAAAGGAAGGAAGGGAAAGAAATGTAGAAAGAGCGAGAAAGAGAAACAAATAGAGTGAGAAATAAAGAAATAGAAAGAAACAGATACAAAAAAGAGATACGACAAACAGAGAAAGAAGAAGAAAGAAAGATAAAAATAGAAACAAGGAAGGCCGCCCAGTCCCGCACTTCCTTCTGTCTTGGCAACACTAGTTCGAAGCTGCCTTATTTTTTGTACACTCCTATCCTCCTTCCCAATGGGAGTTGGTGGCAATCGCCCCGACAGGTTCTAAGCCGGTGGGTACATGCCCCCATGACTAGTGATGCAGAACTATCGGCAAATCGACTATCGATAGCATCGATAGTTTTTTTTTTTTTGGACTATCGATAGTGTAAAGAAACTATCGATAGTACTACTATCGATAATCTGTCGATAGCGCAATCGATAGTACCGTCGGTAGTTTTACAAGCGACATTACTGTGAATAGCGCTGTCAATAATCACGCTGTTGCTGGCCGGCGATATTGCGAAAAAGCATTTGCGATAGCCTACTATCATGCAATACTCAGCTTGCTTAATTTATGAGGACTTTTTGGCGAAATAAAAATGATTTCAGCAGTGAAAATGCAGGAATGCGTCCATCAGTAAACTCATAATCAAAGGTAACCATTTATACGTTACAATTAACAAACCTAGTTCTTGATATTTTTATTTGAAATCACAAAATGCAACATAAATCTGAAGTCACACAGTACCATCAAATGTAACGAACCGCGTTTCCTTTCCTGCACACCGGAATAATTCAACTTAATTGTCACGTGTCAGCCATGAATTCTGGTGAAAGAGCGCAAGCATGCGAACTTTCTTTCCCTTCAGCTTGCTCCTCCTGCTCCACACACTTGGGGAACCAAGTCTATGCTGCAATGCGTTCGCGTGGTTGTACTTATACAATCTATAGTACTGTCAAACGTATTATCGATAGCGTGTGGGATTGAGGCTTGCCCGTCGCTATTGCGCGGTTTTTTCGCCTATAGGGCTGACGCGCTGGAGTTTTGAGTACTGTGGCGGAGCCTGGTGGCGTGCGCCGAAGTTGCTTGGGTAGTCAAAAATGGGCGCCGACCGGCGAGTTACGCAGTTCTCAGTTGCTTTAAGCGTTTTACTTAATTTTGCGCCTAGTTCTCAGGCTCAAAAAGTGCTTAAAACGTACGTAGGAACTTGTCCGCTATGCCTGCAGAGTCTGACATGTTTGACGAGCGATCCCTGCTTCAACAAACCGTGCCGAAAGCAGGTGGTCTGGGCCACGGCTCTGAGCAGCGCGCGGTCCCGAAGCGCGATCGCCGCCGTTATTGTTGCGTGGGTAATTGCCTCGAACATGGGGGTAAGGATCCTAATGTGCGGTTTTACTGGTTCCCCTGAAAGCCGTACGAAGTGGAGCGACGGAACCACTGGATACGTGCCGTCCGACGCGTGAAGTGAGTACGCGAACAAAACGTGGTTTGCAACGTAACGTGCTGATTACTTTTCGTACGCGCGTGCACGCGTTTATATATGTATATATTCCCTGTGTGCAGTCCAGACGGCACGCCGTGGCTACCGACGGCGATCACGAGGATATGCAGCCGGCATTTCGTGCGAAACGAGAAAAACGATGCCATGAGTCACCTTGCGTATGTGCCTACGATTTTTCCGGCAGCTTACAGCCGGCTGCTTCCAGCGGCCGGCTGTAAACATTGCGCGCCGTCGCTTCTCGACCGCCACCGCACGCTGACAGAATTTGACGAATTCCCTAGAAGCAAATGTTGAAAATTACGACCGTGCATGGGGAAAAAGTGTGTTTTCAACTTAATGCGGCAGAAAACGGCACACGACGCGAATGCGCTCATTCGGGCCGCCGACGGCTAGCCTTCGTCACTGGACCTTTCTTGATTCCGTTTCGTCGTGTAATGCAAATCATGTCTGCTTTCTTAACAGCAACCTTTTCATTTATGCACTGTCGTTAATCGCGCGAGCATGCCTCGTAAAACTTAACTCGAGTTCAACGTCGTATGAGATTCGCTGCACTTGCGAGTTGCAGCGCGCCGAAATGGTTCCTTCAATCCCCTACACGTCGTAAACATACTTGACGTTGACGAGCTTCTTGCGTTTACGCAGATTGCTTGGCCTGAAGAACTCAGCCACGCCAGAAACTGACCGAGATCCAAAGCGCAGCACAACCGACAGCGGCGGCTCCATTGCGCATCTGAGCTTAGTGCTGCATGCGGCCGCCAGTCTGACTACTCGAAACCAAAGAACTTGTCGTAGGGGGCGCTTTTTAGCACAATTTTCGCAGCGCCACCTGGGCAGCCAGTCAGGCCTATTTCTGCCGTCTACATGTCCCGATCATGGCTCTCCCCTCCTCCGCGGTCTAGGGTGCTGGGCGAGCGGAGGTGACGTTAGCCTCCCTCGCACGGAGCCTGATCTCGACGGTGGCGCCGCGCGTAGTCTCGCGAGACGTTTCGCACGCGGCGGCAAGCCGCAAGAGACTGCCTCTCTCTGGACATCGTAGGGTAAGCACATGTTTTTCTTCGCGTCCGTCGGATCCTTTGTTCGCCTCGCGTCAGCAGCGATCGCTAACCTTACGTTGTCCCTTCCGGACGCTTGGCCGATGAACGGTGCACTGTGCTCGCGCGTGGTCATACTACGCCGATCCGCACTTATCGAAAGCCAAAGCGAACGGAGTTTGCCCTCCCTCGAGCCCTGTGGTCACTGATCATGAGGGTACACAGCATGGTCGCGGACCTTTTCCCTTAGCGGCGTGCCGCCGTAAGCCATTGCCCACGGAGACGTGCTAGCGGCGCCCTTTGTCCTGTATTTCCGCGCGTGGCGCGGTTAAGCCTCTTTGCTTTTCCCGCCTACTTTGGGAGCGGGCGTGGTACGGTGTTGTGGTGCTGCCGCAGGGAAATAAACTGTTGCGGATTCCCGAGAGCAGTACTGTGTACTCGGCGCGATTCGCTTGCGCCTTTGTCGCCCGAACGCACGTGTGCAGCGGCGCGCTAGTTCACGCGAGGCGACGGCAAACGCGGCCCCGTGGCTCGCCAAGTCCGAAACCACGCTAGTGGCCGTACTCCAGTGAGATACGTGCACACTACAAGCGCTATCGATACTTTCTTTTACCATCAATAGATCGATAGTGACTGACCTATCGATGGTACTGATAGTACCATCGATAGTTCCGCATCACTACCCCACACACGTCAGTGAGCCATGTTATGTTCGGGACGTTTGTACCCTGCGGAAAAGCCGGGAGAATCGACCCGGGAGAGCTGGCATGAATCGTTTCGTTACCATTCACGTTGCCTGGTGTGCGGACACCCGTACTGCATTGTAATATCTATGTTGAACGTTCAACTGAGGAACTGCAACACAGTTTGCAAAAAAAAATAAATAAAAATAAAGCGATGGTACAGGATGCAATCGGCTGTTGGGGCTGATCGTTGGGCTACTCGAGGTAGTCGAACGTGCACACCCAGACGCGACACACAGGACCACGTCCGCGAGCGCGCTTCAGTGCCTATTTTAGTGACTTTGCGAGCACCCAGAAAGTTACTTACAGCACGTGCCGGTGAAGTTTATACCTCCGCGTCAGCAATGCGAAATGGTGGCAGCGCTTTGAAGGAGTGCATATCGCGTATCAGTGTTTATTATGTGCTTGTTGATGCCATATATTTGCGCGGGATTCACCACATGCGGTGTCCCCGTGTAGGTTAAGAACTTCAGATACCGCAAGGGTTAAACCGTGATCATGGGCGTTAGTCGTCGGTACCAGGGGCGTAGCCAAGGGGGGGGGTTGGGGGGTTGAACCCCCCCCCCGAAATTTTTCAGTTTTGCTTGCGTATATATACACGCACACATACAAACGCACGTACGAACATACATAAAGTATGGTTGAACCCCCCCCCCCCCCCGAAAAAAAATTTCTGGCTACGCCCCTGGTCGGTACGGAGATGTGTCTCTAGGCGTCTACATGAGTGCGTCCACATCAAGCGGTGTTATATCTGTCAAACAACAGTAGACATTATACAAGCTCTCATATACCAATGCACTATAAACAATCAATTACTTCTGTGACGACACGTTTTACTTTAGTGTTATACCGATTCCTACGATGGAGGGATCAGGCATCTTTTTTTATAGAAGATACCAGACGACCATACGTGCACGGTACAATGTCTGTCGTCGCACGAGTCATAAGCAAAGCGTTCATGCGGCAGATTCTGTTGGCAGCCATGGGGATAAAAATAACAATGACGGCTCTCAATTAGTGATGCAGAATATCGGTGGTACTATCGATAGAATCGATAGCTGAGTCACTATCGAACTATCAATGGTAAAAAATAGTATCGATAGCGCTATCGATAGTATAAAATGAACAGCGCGAATTCACTACAGAATAAACTTAGTTCTCCGTGCGCATGGTACATTGTAGAGCCGGAGAAGCAGGCTAAGGTCAAGAAAGTTGACATGCTTGTGTTCTTCACGAGGGTGCTTCGCTGACAAATGATAATAAAGTTAAACTATTCAGTTGTAGCGGAAAGGAAGCCGTTACATGGGGTGGAACTGCGCGGCTTCAAATTAATATTACATTTTATGACTTCAAAATAAAAAAAAATTATCAAGAACTAAGTTTTTTATTTGTATGATGTGACTGGTTGCCTTTGAATATAAATTTATTGATGGACACATGCCGCCATTTTTACAACGGAAATAATTTCTCTCCAAAAAATTTGCTCATAATGTTAAACGAAGCTGACAGTAGGTAATCGCGAATATTTTGGCAATTTGGCCAGCCAGCAACTGGATCGTTATTCGCAACCCTGCGGATAGTTTGTCACGTGGTTGCGACGGTGAAAAATGCTGCAGCAAGGCTGGGAAATACGAAGCTCTTTATTTGGTCGAACATGTGCCCAGAAAATCAAGACACAAAATACAAGCGATACACGCTGCACACTGATAGCGGCGAGAACATTCGCCGGCCGTCGAGTAATCTGGTAATCAATGGAACGCTCCGTCTTTAAAACATCAGTCATCGAACTTTCCAGCGTTATCGCTGGTGCTGACGTAAGCTCTCGAATAAACTTGGAATATTCGCGTCTGGCGCGTAATCTTAACAAAATAATCTGAAACAATCGCGAAGATTCTCAAACCCTTGCCGCGCGGTCAGCGTCAAACGCTGCCGGCAGTCTAACCCGAATACATCAAAGCAAAGCAATAAACACGCGCGGCAGTAATATGGCTAGTAATAATACCTATGGCTAGAGTGTACTATGGCACTACCGACTGGACTATCGACCGTTTGTCGATACTAGTACTATCGATAGTTTGGTGACGCTATTGATAGTTTCAAAGAAACTATCGATGCTATCGATTTTCAGTTTACCGATAGTTCGGCATCACTACTCACAATACCACGGTAGTATATCGCTCCGGTATTATAATTCATTTACATTACTTTCCGTGTACTATTATACTGTTATCGCTTCGTGAGCATCGTCCTATCTTTCGGCATATATTTGAATTAAGGTCATTGATAAGAAATAACTGTTGGGGTTTCACGCCCGGAAACCAAAATGTGATTAAGAGGGACGCCGTAGTGGAGGGCTCCGGAAATTTTCAAAACCTCGGGTTCGTTAACGTGCACCTAAATCTAAGCACACGGGCCTCTAACATCTCGCCTCCACCGAAATGCGGCAGCCGCGGCCGGTATTCAATCCCGCGACCTTCGGTTCAGCACTTCAGAGTGCTTCCCGTGCGGTGTCGTGTGCGTGTGCGTATGTATGTGTGCGCGGGAGAGAGAGGTTGTCATGATGGCCGAATAAGCTATCGCGCAGACTCAGATGAGTAGTATAAGCTGAGTTGCAATTCTTTCAACATTCCACGAAACAATGCGGGCTGTAATTTTCCCATCGCAAAATGTGGTCTGTTTGTTGTCAGCGCGCAGAGCACCCCTTGGCGTACAGACAGCATTTCGAACGCGCGAAGATTTAAGGGAAAAAAAAGGTACAAATAGATAAAGATATAGATAGTGAAAAACTGGTGTTTCGATACTTGTTACGCACTGAGACGGCGCAGGCCCCGAGGCTCGTCGAAAAATAAATAAATAAATAAAACATGCGTAGTTTTCGATGAAAAAGCGAGAGATAAACGCACAGCCGCGAGGGGCAGGCAATTGCCGTCGCACATATAACACGTCTTGACAAATCGCCAACACGGTGCCTGGCTTCGCTCTCTTTCTCTGATCATACATTGTCGGCGTCTTCATTTTGAGTGCACCCACCACGTCCACCCACCATCTCCCGAATATGGGAAACGAAAGCCCATCACCGAGGATGGCTTCTCCTTCACCAAACGAAAGCTTGCGCAACTTTTCTTTGCGTGTCACTCGTCGACTTCACTTTCGAGGCCTGCGGAACAGTGATGTTTCAGCAACCCTTTCCATACGCAACTCGCCTTTTGTCAAGCAACACTCGAACATGTTTGTTCTCGGGAAAAGAGGAAACGCAATTTGGGCGTTCGCCCCGTGGTAGTACGCAATTCGGGCCGGCAGAAGAACGAAAAAGAAAACAAAATATGAGCGCGCACACACACACACACACACACACACACACACACACACACACACACACACACACACACACACACACACACACACACACACACACACACACACACACACACACACACACACACACACACACACGCGCGTATATACATG
This sequence comes from Rhipicephalus sanguineus, assembly GCF_013339695.2. Taxonomy (NCBI): domain Eukaryota; kingdom Metazoa; phylum Arthropoda; class Arachnida; order Ixodida; family Ixodidae; genus Rhipicephalus; species Rhipicephalus sanguineus. The sequence continues at coordinate 45,955,925 of NC_051179.1, read as the reverse complement.
TCCATAACGTATATGTGAATAACGATGGATGTCCAAAAAAGGGCTCGTCGCCGCCATTCTGTTCCGAAATTCCCTGGAGGTAGGCAATAAAACTGTCAGCGCGCGCCGCCCTTCCAACCGTGTGCGCCCACGGACAATGTCAGCGTTCGTGTGGACTTACTCGCGTTGTCACCGCGAGCGGTGGTGACAGTTCCTGTCCAATTTGCGTGATATGACATCGCGAACACTTAACCTGCACTCAATGGGAGAGATTCAGGCTGCCCCGCAGGAGATAGATAGATAGATAGATAGATAGATAGATAGATAGATAGATAGATAGATAGATAGATAGATAGATAGATAGATAGATAGATAGATAGATAGATAGATAGATAGATAGATAGATAGATAGATAGATAGATAGATAGATAGATAGATAGATAGATAGATAGATAGATAGATAGATAGATAGATAGATAGATAGATAACAAGAGAGAGAAGGAGTGCGGACGTCCACTGTTTACTGCCGAAATTTACCAGACCTTTCAGTGATGAGAGAAGCGTGGGCCTGACGGGAAGCAGTACTCCCTCAGGGCAGTTATCGTCCATTTGCTGTCATCAACTGAACTGCCTGAGGCCGAAGCTAACCGGAAAGCTTCAGGCGAGCCGTCATACAATGCATGAACTGCAACGCGAAAATGTAGCGCGTATTACTGACCTAGCTTAACATAATTCAGACGCGGTAATCATTTCTGGATGTTACTCAAGGTGGGCTGAATCGCAACTTTTGGGAGGGCGTGGGAATTATTGGTAGAATGGTTTTATTGCTGTACATGCGGATGTAACCGGTTGGGAATGAATTGCTGGCTCGGCTCTTTTTGTTCCGTTAAGGATTTGTGCAATACTTGCTTGAAGTTCTCAAGACCGTCTCTCAAATCTTGTGTCATGTCCACTTTAATTCCTCGCCCTGCGCAGTACAGAAGGCCGGAACGCACAAACTCAGCCAGACTTTTCGTCCTTTCATTTCCATATGCGGCTTCCCTAAATCGGGCCTTTCCTTTCGGTCGGATGGCGCGCCATACCTTTCGGAGCTTTTCCGCGAATAAACCCAACATTGATTGACCGACAGACCACCCATCCGACCGGCCATCCGACCAAGACCCGACCTGCCATCCGACCATCCGTCCTACCATCCAACTCATCATGCGACCGACCATCCGACCTACCCTCCGACTGATCATCCCATCTACCATTTGATCTACCATCAGATCTACCATCCGAACGACCATCCGACCAAGAACCTACCTACCATCCGACCTACCATCCGAATGACCATCCGACCGGCCATCAGACCAAGACCCGACCTACCATGCGACCTTCTATCCAATGACCATCCGACCAAGACACCACCTACCATCCGACCGATCATCCGACCGATCATCCGACGCATCATATGATCGACCACACGACCGTCGAACTGGCCCTTCTACAGGTTTTCCCAGTGACAGCTGTGTGATGGCTCGTGTATATGCGACGTGCTTCCGCAAGTGTTCCTGCGAAACTCCTGCTCTCTGTGTAGAGTAGCCACTTGGGCATCAACCATCGGTATGCAGTTTTCAACCCCTCCCACGTCGTTTTCCCTTGTAACTCTTATGAAAGTTGAAGACTGGTCTGGACGAGTTTGTCCTCGCACTTTGGTCATTTAGTACAATGCCCAGTACTCTTACTTTCGTGGCATTAAAAGAAATGTAGGATAAATAAAACAAATGCAGATTTTCTATTTTTCTACAACTCCATTCTCGAGAAATTGTCAAAACATTGCAGTTTTGACGTTACAGACTCACTTCTGGCGTCTGCTTACGGTAAGACGTGACTCACGGTACTAGAGAGAAAGAGAGAGAGAGAGAGGAACGAAGAAAATCCTCTCCCAAGCACTCCGTAGAGATGGTTAATTAACCAGCGAAGCTTAAACGGGCGGCCCCGGTGTTTATCATTAACTTAATCCCGACGGTTCATTAGACTTTCTCAATTATTGGTTACGTCCGTCCGGAAATCTTAATTGGTGTTTGCAAATCATTTGTTCCCTTCTTCATCTTTATTGGACCAGTGGTAAGTAGTGGGGGCTTGCCCAATTTCTGCGTGACATAGGCGCTAGGCGTTTTCGCGCACATAGGACGGACGAATTTCGGTTTCGCCTATAGCTATATACGGCTTCACTGTAAGATGGCAGGACGATAACAAAATTGTGTCTGATTTGCTATCATACACGTGTGAAAGAGAACGGTGAGTGAGGTAATGAAAGAGAGATCCACAGCACGGCCGGTGATCCACAAGCACGGCGAAGCGCAACCTGCAGTTTGATGCATAAGTCATCAGTCGCCTTCAAGTACAGCAGAATGGACCGTACTTCTTTCTGGTCGGATAAGCTGTGTGAGGTCGGGCTCCCGAGATATGGCCTTCGGGAAAAAACCGAGCCTACTCGAGGCACACTGGATAGCCTTAGCAGTGGTACGGTGACACCAACGGAATCACAAAGAAAGGCAAATTTGTTTTGTTTTGTTTATTTACGGATGAGGCGAGTAACAGTACTAAGTGCAAAAGCGAATAATCGAGATTGTATAAATGCCACATTACTGCGAAGTGAGAGCACGAAAAGAAGCAGTAATAAGCGCAAAGAATTTTCCAAGAGGCTGTAGAAAGAAATAATGGAAACTCCTATCTCCCTCCTGTACATATTAGAAAGCTGATTAAGTGCGAACACGTTTGCCGGTCCATTGCGCTCCAGTGTGGCCGCATGTTCTATGTGATGTTCGCATTTTTGTTCTTTCATCTGTCTGCCCCTCTTAGTTGCTCTACACCGTGTATTGCTCTCCCAATGAGATAACGACTAATAAGCGGACGAGTGTCAATAAGCTTACAAGGAGTTTTATACTAAGCGAAGCTTTTATAACTCGCAGATTTCGGTGTCATGCGCGAAAAACCCGGCGCCTGCGAAGCGTACACAAATGCGGTACTCGAAGGTGCGTCGATCGCATGCGTATATGTATGCGTCGTTTTCCCATGACTGATGCTCTATCGATCGTGGGCGTGTCGGCAATCGGCCGTTTCTGATGTGGCAATCTGATCTTTTATCGAGGTGGCTTGTCACTTCGCGTGGGGACATTTCATCGTTGGCTGGATATAAACGCACGACCGTCGTTGATGCCTGTAGGAACTGAAGTGTTGCGCTACTAAGCACGTGGCTGAGTGAGTGAGTGAGTGAGTGAGTGAGTGAGTGAGTGAGTGAGTGAGTGAGTGAGTGAGTGAGTGAGTGAGTGAGTGAGTGAGTGAGTGAGCGAGCGAGTGAGTGAGTGAGTGAGTGAGTGAGTGAGTGAGTGAGTGAGTGAGTGAGTGAGTGAGTGAGTGAGTGAGTGAGTGAGTGAGTGAGTGAGTGAGTGAGTGAGTGAGTGAGTGAGTGAGCGAGCGAGCGAGCGAGTAAGTGAAAAAACGTTTATTGGGTCCATTCCCGGCATGGAGGAAGAAAACGCTTAGGAGGGTGCATTACGCAATTCGAAAGGAAGCAAGCAATCAATCAAACAAACAAGAAAGAAAGAAAGAAAGAAAGAAAGAAAGAAAGAAAGAAAGAAAGAAAGAAAGAAAGAAGGAAAGAAAGAAAGAATAGCACGTCAGGCCACGCACACCAAGCTTCGCTTGCCCCCATTTTCCCATATATGGTAAGGGCTCCTGAATTTCTGTTTAAGTGTAACATTCCGAATACAGCGAAAAAAAGCAGAGCCCGCAGCCAGTTCAGACAGTTGGGCGCAATAAATCAAACTGAAACAAAATGCACCGTAGCGCAGTTTTATGGCTGCTCAAATTGCGCGGAAGGATGACCGCAGTGTCCGTATTATTACCCGGCGAACCGCGCACTGCCCGCTAGCGCAAATATATTTCTGTACAACCTTTCCTCTCGAACTTTCTTTCCGGCCTTTCGCTCAGGCGGGGGGCGCCTCTCATTTCGTGCACTGCATACATAGTTCGCGTCTCTTCCCTGCATCGCAGAGAAGAACGAGAACTTCTTCGTTCGTTTGTCATTGCGGACAAAACAATCGTCAAGTTCTTCCCTGGTCCTTCACCTCAAGAGTGCGGCCACGAGACACCGAACTCACCAAAGAAAAAAAAATGAAAAGAAAAGAAAGAAAGAAAAAAGAAAGGAGAGGGAGTGATATGCAAGGCGAAAGCGAAAGTGTAAGAAAAGAAGAAGAAGAAAAAAAAGAACCACCGGGGAAGACAGCGCGGCATGGAAGTCAAATGAAGTTGAACCCAGCTGCGTTGCTAGCGCCAGGTACGCGAAACACTTTTTTTTCCCTTCCTAACGACGAATTAAGATGACGCCGAAAGAAAAAAAATAGTAAAAAAGAAGAGACAGGGATGGGTGTAATGAGACGTGCCTCGGCGGTGGATTTAGCGCGGAACTTCGCGAGTGAAACGGGGAGGGGGACGAGCGGTTTCCGACAGGAACACGAGAGAGCAAAAAGAAATGAAGAAAAAGATCGGCACTAAAACCGTGCAGCGATGCTGAAAGAAAGAAAGAAAGAAGGAAAGAAAGAAAGAAAGAAAGAAAGAAAGAAAGAAAGAAAGAAAGAAAGAAGAAAGAAAGAAAGAAAGAAAGAAAGAAAGAAAGAAAGAAAGAACGAGGAGCGTGTGTTAGGACTTCCAAACCAGCTGAGTCGCTGCCCCCGAGAAAGCCATAGAGGGTCGACCGGCGACTGCCCTTTCCATCCTCCCACCGCCCATATTTATGCAAGCCGGCTGCCATTTCCGTTTTCTCACAGCCTCGTTAGGAAAACCGAGCAGGCACAAACTGCACCTCAGGGCGACGTATCGTCGGCACAGTGCAGAAGACCGTCTTGCGTATTGTCTGGAGCGGGGCTGCGTTTTTGCGTAACAAGAACGGCAGCTATTGCGTCTCTCCCTTTTGTGCTGCTGCTGCTGCTGCTACAGCGGCAGCCAGCCGGCGATACTATGCACTGCTCCTCTTGCTTCACCGTTCACCTCAACTCGCGTCTATTTCCTCCGCGTGATTCGGCGGCGGTTCTATTAAAGCCGGCCGAGAAAGTTTCCGACTCGCAGGATATTACGGCTTAGTTGTAACTGCGTAGCGTATAGTTAGGAATTGATTAAGAGTGGCGGGCGAGGCAGAAGGGGGAGGGGAGAACAAAGGGAATGGAAAGCCGTGGAGAAAGGTAGGGGAATGATTTTCGCACCTTGCAGTTCTGGCAGCTTCGACTATATTTAATTGAAAAAAAAAAACAGAGACCTTCCACTGTATTGAAGACAGACAAAGTGAAGCCAGCAGCAGCGGCTTCACGTCGTTTTCGCGCCTATTTGCGCTTCCGTGCGCAATTCCCGCTTCAATTCCCTTCAATTCCCGCTCTTCCTGAGAGTGAATGAGCCGCGTCCGTCCGATAGCGAATCCAAAGGGCAACTGCTGATAACGGCGCTAACGCGATCTCTACGTCACGAGACCGAGGGGCAGAACGATTGAGTATCGCGACATTAGTGAAAGAGGCATCGACGGTGGCGTGGGGGAGAGGGGCACATTTGGCGAAGGGGCTAGGGGAACCTGTGGCGAGGGGCACCGAAAATTGTTGTTCTACGCCTATTTCGTCTACGGGCCCCGCCATCCGCCAGAATCTAGCCAGATACCGCTTGGCTGTAGAATAAACAATGAAGTCGCTGCCATTTCTCACGGCGACAGCTGGTATACCTTTTCACTTGGTTATTGGTGAAGAAAAAAAACCTGATTACGCCTTTTCTTTCGAAAAAGCGTTTACTTAGCAATTAAAAAATGTTGCAGTGGCTTAGCTCGGCTATGCAAGGATAACGTAGCGTTAGCAAAGGTTCAGCTAATTATTCTTAGATTTCCTGATTGTCCAGAATTAGTTTGATTAGCAAGCTTACTGCTGCTCCAATGACACACACACGGTATACGTTTTATGTGGCACATGCATATTTATTTTGCCAGCCAACTACTTCGGGATCCGATGAGCTAAGCTTCTCAGCTCATCTGCGCCGTTGAGCAGCATTTGCGTTCTCCTTCTCCATGGATATACCACACTGGCAAACGCCAGTCAGAGGCGCTATCAAGCGGCTCCAGCGCAGTGTCAGACGGCGACTGCACAGCGAAGGCGAATAGCTGCGCGCGCGCCTGCGCCAGTGTGTCTGCCATGGCTACGACGTCACTCCTCTGGAAAGCGCAGACTGGCGGCGGCGGAGTGCGCGGGAGATGCCGGCTCCGGTACGTGACATCACTGATCCTCGCGCATGCGCAGCGCGGCTCTTGAGGATCCACGCGAAACTGGCTCGGCTAGGCCAGTGTAGCTAACGCTACAAAATTGGGGGACCTTTAAGCTTCGCCTTTAAGAGTTAACGCAATAGCGAAATCCGGCCCCTAGTGCGCACTTCAACCACTAAGTGCATACTTATTAATGTGTATTGGTACAAACACACACACACACACACACACACACACACACACACACACACACACACACACACACACACACACACACACACACACACACACACACACACACACACACACAAAAGCACTTCCCTGTGCTAAAATCGACACATATTTCTCACAATGCCTCGCAGATGGCAGCACATTATCAAATGATTGCTGCTTGCTTGATCAACGCCTCCTCGAGAAACGAGGCGTAGGCTTGATATGTTTTCCGCTAGGTGTCCATTTTTGGAGCTGTTTGAAAGTTCGCGTGGGTTTTTAGCGGCGATGGCTACTCTATCTCGGTTTTTTTCGAAGCATGGCGTCGCGTAAAAAACGTAGTTTGATGGCCTCGCCAATGCGACTACAAATCGCCCAATGGACTCATTTTCGTCGTGACAACTGCCGAACAAAATGCGTTAAGAAGACTCTTTCCACTACATCCTTTATGTAGTGTTTTTTTCCGAAGCAGTTGCAAGTAACATCATGGCTTTGTAGTAGGGTACCTGCTTGCCACGCAAACGGCCCGGATTCGATCCTCAAAGGAACCGAAGATTTGTATTTGCATCTTTCTCGATTTTTCGGTCACGGACGATTTTTCGGTCACAACCAAGGACACCGTCGCCGACAGCGGAATTTCTGCGACACGAGCTCTCTTACGCTATCACGTTAATAAAGTTTCTGGCGTCACCTCTCACACCGTGATCGTTCAAAGTTGTCGTTTCGTTTGAGGTTGCTCCGAGGGGACGATGAAGCACGAAAGAAAATGGGCGGCAGATTTCTCTAACGGGAACTGCCGTAGCGGGCAGACCACTTACCGGAGCGGAGCATGTCACATCGTATTGCATTGTTACAAGAGCGGATGGCTAACAGCAACCTACAGTTAAATAACACACTAGCCAAAATTGAGAAGTACTGGTTCTATTACGCGAGTAATAATACGTATGGTACTCTTTACGCAAGATATAAATTTCTTCAAAATAAACGATGTTTCATGGTACACTTATCATGAAGCTAGGTTTGCGTAACGGTTTGTATGCCACACTTTCATGTCTAGACTTTTTTTTTCTGCCTAACTTAATCTCGGCATCTTTTTTTTTTTTTAACTGACCCAGAAACTGTTTTTGGAACACCGGGTTATATACTTACTTTTCGCAGAATGCATCGCCCCTTTGAAATATAGCCGTCATCCTTGTTTTTTTCTTTTTTGGTTATTTCTGTCTGTGCTGAAGTTGCCACACGTTCAGACGAAAGTGTGCGACCGTTTAAGTGCAGCGGCGTGAAGATAGATGAATGCAATGTCATTGGCTTCGCAAGGAGTTTCACTATTACTCAGCGTCGTCGGTTTTTCGAGATAAATTGCGGTTTAAAAAAGACAGGCGTCTCGGGACGCCTCGAAGGTATCGTATTTATAGTGACTCAGATTGCCTTCGCATTTAACATGCTCACTCCTTTATCACATCCGCACAGTGTCGTCCTGACGTATTTGTTTGTCCACTTGTCCATTCTTCAGCGCAGTCCTGAAGAGTATTTCTCTATCCTTCAGTCGTCCTGAAGAATGTGTTTGTCTATCTTTTACTGTCGTCCTGAAGAATGCGTTTATTCTTCAGTGTAGTCCTGATGAATATGTTTGTCTATGCTTCAGTGTAGCCCTGAGGAACGTTTTTGTTCATCCTTTCATGCCGTCCTGAATAATGTTCTATCCTTTGGTGTCGTCCTGAACAAGTTTGTCTATCCTACAGAGTTGTCTTGCTCCCATGTGCGCTGCCGTACCCCATCGAGCTTTTACGCTACAAAAATCGTTTCCCTTACGCGTTCGCCAAAGACGATTTGAAGGCGAAAAAAATGTTCTCCTTCTTCTCGGTCGATTACTATTCATCCCCCTCCCATCCCCTTCCCAAAAGCTTTCTTCACCCAATGTGGTTTTTGCACGGCCTCCGGGATTGGAGGCATTTGAAGCTTTTTTTTCTGCACCTCGCGTGGTTTTCCAGTGCCTCCGGGATCGGCCCACCTCTGACGAAGCCAAGATGTCGTGTGATGACGTCACAGTGACGTCACAAAATTTGACGACTTGTGACGTCAAGATGACGTCATACGGTGACGTCATCACGTCATAATTATATTTTATCGTGATAATTATATAAGTCCTTTGTGCCACTTGTTCGGCCAGCAAAAGTCTCGGTCAATATTCGAGATGACTTGCGTGATGGGTAAAAATGTTGAAAAGCTGAAGCGGGCAGCATGGTTTTGACGGAGCTAAAACGCTCTTATCTGAACACCAGCCAGCTGTCATGGCGATTAGTGGAAGCAAGAGTTTCCGACTGCCCAGAGGAGCTTTCAGGGAGTGAGTGGCTGAGTGAGTGAGAGAAGGAAAGAGAGAGAGAAGAAGAAGTAGAAGTCGCGACACAATTTTCTTCTTTTCCTACATGATAAGAAACATGGACAGCGGAGACAACTCTGCTACGAACGCGCCTGGGGCGCGCAGAACACGGAAGACTGATTAGGAAATTAAGGCTTACCTTTCTCACCGGCCACCGTCTAACACAGTCGCCCCAATTCATGTTTCTTCTCTTCCCCCCTTGCGCACCGTGATCACGAAGCCATAATGTCGCGTCATCTAAGCTCAAGGAACAACATCGGTGGGGGTATTAATCGGTGAAAAAGAAAATAATCAAGCAAACGAACGAAAGTAAAACACCGAAACAACAACGGTGCGCCCCAGCGTAGACGATAAGGCGAGAGAAGCATGGACGCACAGAACGTCCATACTTACTTGTTTACTGTGTTTGTAAATCGCAGCGGCTTTTTTTTTTTCGCTTTGGCTGAGGCATGATGCCTATATATGTGGTGCAGAGGGTACGAAAAGAGGCACCTTAGGATATATGCGACACGAAGGCGGAAACGGGAAAAGTCAAAATACCGTCAGGTATAAACGAACCAGCCTAAAATACAACTGAAATGTAGAAAAGTACTAGACGCTGACACCTATAATGAATCACACGCACAACAAAAGAAGAGAGAACAAAAAAGCGATGTCAGGAAAAGAAGACAACACGACAGACATCAGAGCCGGCCACCGGACAACTCATCGGAGACGTGACCTTGCCTCCACACATGCGTCCTGTGCGGTCACACGAGCCGAAAACACCGACATTAGCAATAACAGCATATGTGTGAGGGAAGCAGAACGGGTCGTTGTGGAGAGGGCAAGGGTTCAGCAAGCGTCTAAGCCCGTATCGCGTGTGCACGCGTTTGACCAAAATGGTCCGTCCCTTGACATTAGTGAAAAAAACAAAAAAGAAGTGACGAAGATCACGTTTTATTGCGAAGAAAGAGCGGCAGGAGTGACAGTTTCAATACTGGGCTATGAGAGAGCTATAAGCCCAGGAAATGATAGGTCCTATTCCTTGCCCTGTGCGCGCGTTTCCATAATACGAAGGCTCATCCGAACAGATGAGCCTTTCTTGAAGTAAATTCTGTTGCAAGGCTTAGAAGAACAGTGATGTGAGCCCAGTTCCAGAAGATCGTCCACCGAGCTCTTGCTCTTATAATTCGCCCGGGGTCTCGAACTTTAGATCGATAGCCTTTCGTATAGCTTTGAAGGATCTGATCAATCAATCAATCAATCAATCAATCAATCAATCAATCAATCAATCAATCAATCAATCAATCAATGGTTTCCAAGAAAGGCAGAAATTCGGGAAAAGAATCCTTGAACACGGAGTGTCGCTGTAGCCGAAGTTTCGACAAGCGGACTTGCAGGCTTGACGAAGACGAGACCACTTGTGAAAACGTTGGCTCCAGCGCCATTCCACGTTGATGAATATTCATCTTTATAGAGCAGTTCGTAATTTACTGCTTCATAGGATCATTTCTTCCTTATCAGTGATGGATATTGCAATAAACACACCCGTGCTAAATAACGAAGGGAAATATTTGAGAGACATGACAAGAGCAACTAAGAAAACTAGCGGAGCCGCTGCAGTGCCACATTTATTCCTTTGTGCGCACTTTTGTAACTCTTTGATACCTCTGCTCCGCGTTAGCAAAACCGACCCACGCGACTAAGCTAAACTGAAGGACTTATCGTGAACGCGAACAGTTTTTTTTTTTGCTTATACCTCACAAGCATGAGACACTTACCAGCTTCTTTCTTTTCTCTTCTTTTCTTTGGCACTTTGTTTTCGAGAGGATAGAATACAATTCGCAGAAGCCATTTCAAACAACGCCGCAAACAAGAAACCCTGAGGCTATTTTCGTTCCCATAAACAACGGGATTTGTATGTTTACCACGCTGTGTCGAACTCGATCGTAGTTCGTTTATTTAAATTTTTTTTTGAAGGGACAGCGTGGTTGGTTTTTCGGGAATATCGCGAACATTTCCCAATGGCATAGATATTTGCACAGGCCAGCGAATTAGGCTCGACATCTTTTTTTTTTTTCCTACATGGCCGTAGGAGCTTTAGAAACGGTGCCATAAGACAAACGAAACGCCACGTGTATAGCGGAGTTCGAGGGAAAACTCGATCTTCCGAGCATGTTTTGGTAAAGTTGAGAAAACAGCGACGCGACCGGTAAACACCGATATTCACCGACAGCCTAAATCCCGTAAGGCCTTTCGTAATTTCCGTCCGAATCTGGCCTAAACGAATAAGAGCTACGGGAAAGCTCGCTCCACAGAGCTTGTTGAACAAAGCTTGTTCTACAGAGCTCGTTCCGCGGAGCTTGTACAACAGAACTCGTTTCGCAGAGCTTGTTCAGCACAGCCTGTTCGACAGAGTTAGTTCCGCAGAACTTGTTCAACAAGGATTATTCAACAGAGCTCGTTCCGCAGAGCTTGTTCAACAAAGCTTGTTCTGCGGAGCTCGTTCCGCAGAGCTTGTCCAACAAAGCTTGTTCCGCGGAGCTCCTTCCGCAGAGCATGTTTGACAGTGCTTGTTCAACAGAGCTCGTTCAAGAGAGATCGTTCCGCAGAGCTTCCTCAATAGGGCTTGTTCAACAGAGCTCATTTCACAGAGCTTGTTCAACAGAGCTTGTTCCGCGGAGCTTGTTCGACAGAGCTCGTTCCGCAGAGCTTGTTCAACAGAGCTCGTTCCGCAGAGCTCATTTCACAGAGATTTTTCAACAAAGCTTGTTCCGCAGAGCTATTTTCGCAGAGCTTGTGCAACAGAGCTTGCTCACCAAAGCTTGTTCTGCAAAGCTCGTTCCGCAGAGCTTGTTCAACACGGCTCACTCCGCAGAGCTTGTTCAACAAAGCTTGTTCTGCAGAGCTTCTTCCGCAGATCTTATTAAACAGAACTCGTTCAACACAGTCCGTTCCGCGTAGCTTTTTCAACAAATTTGGCTTTGAAAAGATAGTTCCGCAGAGCTTGTTCATAGAGCTTGTTCAACAGAGCTCATTCGGCAGAGCGTATTCAACAAAGCTTGCTCCGCAGAGCTCGTTCCAAGTACAATGGGAAAGAAGGAGGATTACTCGCACGGGGCACCACAGGAAAGAGATGGAACAGCAAGGCTTGTTCCCCGACCGAGTTGCAGCTTTATATTGAATGCGCGGTGACTCGCGTAATATCGCCGCTTTACTCGGCTGCGCGACTCGGCGACGAGACGAGCTCTTGTCAGTGCATGGAACCGCGACGACTGGCCAATATAAGCACGCTTCACAGCTGGAAGCGTGTCTCAGGGGAGGAGGGGGGGGGGGTCTGCAGAGCTATGGCGACAACGTAACATACACCTACGTACAAAACAAGAACAGGTTCCTATTGCCGTCCAAGAGAAACAAATATCTCCCCTGCGTTTCAAGTACGGTTGTGGTGCATTTCAAAGAGTTGCATGGAAGCTGGAGGCGGAAACGAAACACAAGGAGAACACCAGGAATGTACAGAGAACCTTGCCATTACGCAGGTCAAATTAACCTTTTCTTTTCGCTTGCCTGCTAAAGGAAAAGAGAAAACAAATCTGTACCGTCTAGAAATCTCGGCATTCGCTGCCGTCTAATAAAAGACGAGAATGTCACTAGGGCGGCCTTATATTGTTCCCGAATCAGCAGAAGCGCTGTTCACTTTGTTTCCTGATGTCTTGCTTCTTGTTTGTTTTTTCTGTTCATTTTGCGCATTTAAGTATATGCTGGCAACTGACGCACGAGATGTCTGCGATACCGTTTTTCTCGAATTTAAACGTTAAAGCCGCTTGCGACACCGCTAGAATCAATTTTCATTCCGTTGCTCAACCACTGTGTTTATGGTACGCGTTCGGATTAACTTTGAGCCCCTGTGGCCCGGATTTTGCAACCGGGTGCTGCCCAATTCCCGTTCACCTTTGGCTGCTTGACTCGCTTCGTGTGCGCGCGTCGGTGCGCTATATTGCTTGAATGCCACCGCGAGGCTTTAAAGACAGAGAACTAAAATAGAAAGATCGGCTTGCTTGGAGCCGATCTTGGGCGTCGTAGACTTATCCGGGACTATAGCGGGGATCGCCTTGAAGAAGTTGATCCTTCCGTGGTATTGTGCCTTCATGTTGTCCCAACTCTGTGATATCTTAATGTGACGATCCCTTTGTGGTAATGTGCGGCAGTTGGATGCACGTACTTTAGCAGAGCCTACACGGCTGAGTGTGCATACACACTTGCTTTTCTGGCGACCGACTTTGAGGTTATTTAAGGTGTGTGCGTGTGTGAATGCGAATATAGCGCGAGAGAAGGGATGTCAGAGAGGTCACTTCTCTGACCTTTATTTGGTATGTACATCAGTGTGAATGACGCTTTGAACAGCGCGAGCTGCGTGATTTTTCGCGCTAGGGATTAGTCTGGCTGCAGGAACGCACGCACGCACGCACGCACGCACGCACGCACACACACACACACACACACACACACACACACACACACACACACACACACACACACACGCGCACGCACGCACGCACGCACGCACGCACACACACACACACACACACACACACACACACACACACACACACACACACACACACACACACACACACACACACACACACACACACACACACACACACACACACACACACACACACACACACACACAAGCTCAAAAGCGCGCGCAGCAAAATTCAGTGCAAGTGAAACGCAGCACAATACGGAGACGCAATATCAGTGACTGTGCTTATACGGTTGACGCTTTAGCAAGTGAACGCGGGAGCTCAAATAGAAAATTAACAAGACAGCAAAAAGCTCTATACGGTCCCCATACGTTCCTGCACTTAGATTTCCTTCGCTTAATTTCAAGCAGGTTTACGAAATACTAGAACGTCAGAGACGTAGTTGGTAGCAGCAGCGCCTTCAGCGACATCTTTTGGTGGCCTTTTTCCATGTCTCACGAGAGTTTTCATCACAGGAAAAAAAAAAAACAACCACTGCGCTTTAGTTATTGCTTTGCCGTCGAGAGAACGAGAGCTTTGTGGACTATGGTTGAACTCACCGGTATAAGATGACGCCACCTGCGTTATGCCTCACGTATACGTCACCGGCATTACGTGCATGATCATGAGTACTGATTACCGAACGAGCTAAAGTTACCTGAAGGCGGAAGCCATGTTTTTCTTCTCAGTCTTTTGCACTGACCCCTCCCCACCCCCCCGCACTCACCGAAAGCCACCTGCACCTAACGTGGTTTTGCACTGCCTCCGTGATAGACCCACCTTTCACCCACGTTACGCCATTTTATGAAGTCATCATTGTGACGTCACAAATTATAGCTATCAGTGACGCCATTGATGACGTCATGTCACATTGAGGTCATGGGACTTTCTGTACGCCGTCGGCCCATATCATGCACTTGTATATCACGTGACTCTTGACCGAGTTTTAATACATAGCCTTTCTTTTCTTCTTCTTTTTTTTTTGCATCCATCGTGTTAGTGCCACCGTCTCGCGATGTCTCGTCAGGTCTCGCCAAATCTCGAAATTTCTTGACTCGATGAGACGTATAAGGCTTTCCACTTAATAATGGACATTAGCAATGGCCCTCCAAGGATGTCCGTCACGGAAAGCTACCACGCACGCATTATCATGCAAGCCTCGACATTAATGAAGACCGTTTTATTATACATTGTTCTCTGAGAAGATGGGTTGCCATGCTGCGGTTATAACGGCCGGTCCCTGCTCGTTGCTGCCCGACGACAAACCCAGAAGAAGAACAAGAAGAAGAAGTAGAAAAACAAGAGAAAACTTCTAGCACCAAGTTTTCTTGCGTTTTCCCTTAATGAACAAGTTTCAGATTTCCACTCATTAGAAAGTATAAGCCTCGCATTCTGCAAATTGACGAGAGAGCGGCTCCGCCTGCGGTACTTGCAAAACTAGACGTGGATTGCGTGAGTCGAGTAAGAAGAAAAGTGAAATACAATACAAAACAAATAAAAACAACGACGCTGCAGAAAATCGCCACGTGTCGGGGCCTCGAGTCAACAGAAAGTCGCCGCGAAAAGTAATCCGATATAAGCTCGCTCTAGCTTGAAACGTGTACGGCGAAACTCATGCGGCGGCCGGGAAGGAACTTGCGTTTTTGCGTTTTCTTTTGTTTTATTTGTTAGTTTTCCCCACGAGGCGAATGCCGGGCGAATGGACAGAAAGAGCAACGCGTCGACTTCGTGTGCGCACCGCGTGAACGTTCTGCACTTACCAGCCGTTCCACGTATAAAGCCTGCCTCTTCACCGTATCACATTGCCAGGGGATGTCAGGATGCCCTCCCTGCGCCGTCAGCGTGAGTTAAAACCGAGAATGCAAAGTTAACTATAATCGTAAATGTACAGAATAACATCCTTGAAGCTGGTTGTTTTAATAATAATTGTTGGGGTTTAACGTCGCAACACCACGATATGATTATGAGGGACGCCGTAGTGGAGGGCTTCGGAAATTCCGACCACCTGAGGTTCTTTAACGGGCACCTTGACCTAAATACACGAGCCTCAGACATTTTCGCCTCCATCGAAAATGTGGCCAGCCGCGGCCGGGATTCGTTTCCACGACCATCGGGTCAGCAGTCCATAACCACCGAACCACCGTGGCGGGTGGTGCTGGTTGTTGGCCTAGAATGAGTTTCGAGCGAAATAGGTGTATTCAAAATCTGTAGCGAAATAGAAGCAGAACTTTTTTTTTTTAGTTTTTGCGCGGTAAGTAGGAGTAAGAGATCCCGGATGAAGAGCTATTACTCAGTTGCTCGACACTGTCCTAAGCTTCTTACAGGCAAGACTGAGGCACTGTCAGCAAGGACTTCTGTCATTGTGACAAAAGCTAATACCGCTAAGCCGTGTAATCACACATCGACTTTCGCCTTCTGAGGATATACAGAAGTACGCACTTAAGAATGTTCTACGGCATGAAAATGGTCATCGCACAACTGATCTATCAAATACGTTTTCGCACTGTGAAAAAAAAAAGTCCCACGGAAATCCTGCAGCTATGATCTGTCCCTAAGGCCGTCAAGTAAAATAGAGTATTCCTTTAGTGACAAAAAGAAGCGAACATTTTTAATATATAGCAAATGAGTTATGCGGAATCCCGCAAAGGTGGCGGAGTGGTTGTGAAAGGGATAACTGACAACCAACCGTTTGTAATACGAAGCCACAAGGAAAGCCTTGCGGATAGAAAGGAATGCTACATAGTTAAAAAAAATCGTCCTGGTCAGGGGATCGAACCCGGGACCAATGCCTATAGAGAGCTTGGCATTTACCATTTCGTGGTATTGAAAACAATCGTGGCTTCGAGTTTCCCGTCGCTATCGTTGCAGGCTTGTGAGAGGCGGAATACAACGTGATACTCCAGAAAATTGCTGAATCACTCGCTTTTAAGAGGCGCACACACCCACACACACACACACACACACACACCCACCCGCACACACACACACACACACACACACACACACACACGCGCACGCACGCGCACACACACGCACACACACACACACACACACACACACACACACACACACACACACACACACACACACACACACACACACACACACACACACACACACACACACACACACACACACGTTGTATGCCCAAACGCCAACGCCCCGGCTCTTAACGAACAACAGAAACCGTCGCTCTCGAAGGTTGTGTTAATTGTTGGCGAATGCACACGCCGAAACAAAAGATTTCGGAGTCGAAAACACGTCACGGACGCCGTGTTTTGGACATCACGTTTAATAGTAGCAGAAAAAAAAGATGTGTTGGAGTAAGTGACGGCGTGTTCTCCTCACGCAGAAAAGAAACAAATGAATAGTAGGTGAAACCACTTATCTGCGTCGTAGTGTGTGCAGTCCCGTTCAACGCGTGCTACTTTAGAAACGAACAGAAGCACGCCCGCACGTTTAAGCACTGCAAGAAGCAAGCCGTGAACGATGATTCTAAATGCCAAAGCAGGTTTAAAGCGTTCTACACAACCACGTGGAGATAGATAGATAGATAGATAGATAGATAGATAGATAGATAGATAGATAGATAGATAGATAGATAGATAGATAGATAGATAGATAGATAGATAGATAGATAGATAGATAGATAGATAGATAGATAGATAGATAGATAGATAGATAGATAGATAGATAGATAGATAGATAGATAGATAGATAGATAGATAGATAGATAGATAGATAGATAGATAGATAGATGTTGCACAGAGGCAAAGGCAAATCTGAAGGGCAGGGCTAGGACAAAGAGCTTTCAAAGACCTCAGGGAAAAAAAATATGAGATAAAGAGAGAACGGCTGTACCAGTAACTGACCACAGCAGACTACTATGTTCGCCTGAGTGCACCGCAAAGTGAAGCAATAAATGCACGCAGGAGGAAGAAGAAGAAGAAGAAAAAAAAAACGTGATGTACGCTGTCCAGTGCCAGATGCCAGAATAACGTACACCGCGGACACGACCGCCTTTTTGAAAAACGGCCGAGCTGCGTGCGACAACGTATCCACGTGTTAACCCAACGGATCACGTTTTCGAACGCCCCACACGCGTACACAGCGAGCACCCGAGGGCTCCTGCAATGACGTCACACAAGGAAAACTGGTCCGCAAACTTTTCCCGCTCACTGTGTATCTTCATTTTACGGAGGTCCGCGCAAAACTGTGAAACATTAGGAATATCTTTTTTTTTTGTTTTGCTCTCTTTTCTCGGACACTACTTTCCGCGTCCAGTAGAGCTCAGCGCACGTGCCTTTCGGTCAGAGATGGCTTTCAGTCGCTTTGATAGGGTTTAAAAAAAAGAAAGGAAGGACAGTCTTTCGTATTGCATTGAGATTGCATTATAACAATGTTGCTATTACAACAGCGAGTGAGCTGCATGAATCCCTAACGTCTTTAATTTTATTTGATTATTCGTATTTTACAGTGGTATATTGGCCAAACCAGACTGCGTTTGAAAAACTCACAGGGTCCCTTATGCTTTCGCCTATGGCTCATTCCACGCCAAACGTCCCAGACATTGCGCTCGACCCTCTCCAATCGTATTGTAAAAAATTGTGGACGTTCATATCAGTGCACTATTTGCTCTCGGAAAGTATTTTTTGGAATAAAGAATTTTCTTGTCTGTTACAGTGATTTGAATTTTGCCGTAGTGGGTGAAACATAGGTTGCGAAAAAATACTTTAAAATTCAATATTTTACGGAACGCCTTAACAATCTGCTGTTTACTTGAAAAGGAATGGCAATATCTTATTATCGCCCATTGACGTCCACTACATTTTCTCACAATGCGCTTTGTGGTGAAGCAATGCTGCAATTCAGAGCCCATTTTGATTATTTTTTTTAAATTATACAAATATTACAGACGAAATAGAACTATATCACATGGCTGGATAGTTGGCAGTAAGCGTGTCAAAAAGGTATTGTAGTCGACAACCGAGCAGTTTCGAAGTGGCAGGGGCGCAAACATTGAAAAATGTGTGAAATGCCCCATGTTCAGGCACATGCAGAGTGGTGATGCGGTCCAAGTAAAAATGCACGCTTGGTCTCGTTGGGAAGGGTATACAAAGGAAATTTATTTGTGAAAGTTTAATCGGAGTGTTTTTTGTTTTAGGCGAGAAACAAAAATTTATGTTGAGCGTTCGCGGCGCGCCTGGGCGCGGGCCCATAAGTCCGCTTCACTGCGCCGCCACTGTTCCTTGGGGCAACGGAAGTATGCAGCGCCCACGCGGGTGGCAAGATCGTGTGCTGCTGTGAGTTTTCACGTTGCTGAAAACTTGCAAACAGTGTATATGGCTGGCAGAATGTTTCGGAAGGGCACTAAAGGCTGCCGGTTAGTAGTCGGAGCAGAGCGCGATTTCATTGCCACGTCACTGCATGCACATGTACGACAGGCGCAGAGCTTGGGTTGTGTTTTCGATCTCTGCGGAGGTTGCAGTTCTTACTTCCGTTGCCGACGTATGGTCTTCGCCACTTGAAATGCCTGTGTTGCTGAGTAGGTGGTGAGCCCCGGCATTAAGAGTGGTCAGTGATGATGGCACAAATGGTGAAACGTGCGCGCACCTTTGAGGGAGATTGTAGACTCAAATCTTGCTGAGAGCTCAACTATCTTCCACGCTGCATGCGATGCCTTCATCTTAGTAATCGCCTTGCGATTACTAAGCGAAGGCGATAGACATTTAAAAGGACGAAGCCGCTTTAAAGGCGGCTTCGTCCTTTTGTATATTTATCGTTTTCGGTTTCCGTTGTACAGGCTCTCCGTCTAAAATATGACACGATAGCAGTATACTCACCGTTCGCAATGTTTATCTTACGCGCTGCCAAGGGATGCGGCCGAAAGACGAACCTTCGAGTGCCGCGTGCTCGCTCGGCGACGCGATCACCGGAGCAAAGTTCACCTCTGCCGAAGATCCGAGCGTAAGAATACGCAGCACCATTCGGCTCCGAGGCACGAATGGCGCGAGTCACGTTCAAGCGAGCTACCCATAAAAAAGAATTATAAGTGTATTACCGGTGCCTGTTAGCCACTTTTATTATATAATAATATATTTTAAACGAACCATCACTCGTTTTCCCTGACACTTCGTCGGCGGCACTGAGGAAAGCCGAAGAATGCGTGTCGAAACGTGAAAACTCACAGCAGCACACGATCGCGCCACACTCGTGGGCGCTGCATACTTCCGTTGCCCCAAGGAACAGTGGCGACGCAGTGAAGCGGACTTATGGGCCCTCGCCCAGGCACGCCGCGAACGCTCAACGTAAATTTTTGTTTCTCGCATAAAACAAAAAAAAAACACTCCGATTAAACTTTCACAAATAAATCTCCTTTGTTTACTCTTCCCAACGAGACCAAGCGTGCATTTTTACTTGAACCGCATCACCACTCTGCATGTGCCTGAACATGGGGCATTTCACACATTTTTCAATGCTTGCGCCCCTTCCACTTCGAAACTGCTCGGTCATCGACTTCAATACTTTTTTGACACGTTTACTGCCAACTATCCAGCCATGTGATATAGTCCTATTTTGTCTGTAATATTTGTAGAATTTTTAAAAAATAATGAAAATGGGCGCAGAATTGCAGCATTGCTTCACCACAAAGCACATCGTGAGACAAAGTAGTGGACGTCAATGGGCGATAATAAGATATTGCCATTCCTTTTCAAGTAAACAGCAGATTGTTAAGGCGTTCCGTAAAGTATTGTATTTTTAGAGTATTTTTTCGCAACCTATGTTTCACCCACTACGGCAAAGTTCAAATCACTGTAACAGACAAGAAATTTTTTTTTCTAAAAGCTACTTTCCGAGGGCAAATAATGCACTGATATGAACGTCCACAATTTTTTACAACACAATTGGAGAGGGTCGAGCGCAATGTTTGGGACGTTTGGCGTGGAATGACCCGTATAACAACGCGATGACAACAGCCATCTTCCTCTTGTTCTCTTTGTTCTCAGTGGTTGTAATGATCTTACACCCCGCCTCCCTCCGAAAGCTTTCTGCACTTAACGTGGTTTCGCATTGCCTCCAGGATCGGAGGCGTTACGAAATTTCTGCACCTCGCCTGGTTTTGCACTGCCTCCGAGGTTGGCCCACATATGGCCAAGCGACAATATAATGTGATGACGTCATCATGTGACGCCACATCATGTGACATCATGACAACGTCGCAGATTTTGGCACCCTGCGACACCATGATGACGTCATGCGATGGCGTCATCACGCGATGATGATTTTTTTGCATCGCTCGTATTGACGCGAGCGACGCCCGCGGCCAATTTTCAAGTTTGATGAGGCATCTGAAGTTTTCGCCTTAATGATAGATTAATGGACGAAAGATTGATGTTTAAAGGGAAGCCATCGTCTAATTTGTGCATGCAAGTATTTTCCAGGCTGAGAGATATTGGACAGCGCGAGAAATCGCTGAGGTTTTGTTTATCCACAAGTCCGGTGATACTAGGTGCGCGGCAGGGCCGTCTCTGATGTTGCACAAGCTAGGAGTTGATTATTTATCAGCCAATATGTAACATTTCCCGCGTTTGTTTGTAATATTTATACGTGTTCTGACCACAAATCTTCAGTTGCTAGCCTGCGCCCATCCCGCGTCACTTCCTCGTTGTTCCTTCCGCGGTTTTTTTTTTGTCCTTTCTTTATTAAGATTCCTGCTTGTCCGTTGAAATGCGTTAAGTAGGGGTCCGGGGGCGGTAACAGTAACGCCATATACAGAGTCGAACAAGTCAACACCAACATTAGGCAACGTTTATAGCGTACCGAAATGCGGCTCTCGAAGGAGCGCCGGTCACATGCATAATAAATGCGAAGCATTTCTTAGCGAACCTCAGGCATTTTGGCCGTTTCTATCTATCTATCTATCTATCTATCTATCTATCTATCTATCTATCTATCTATCTATCTATCTATCTATCTATCTATCTATCTATCTATCTATCTAGCCGCCTACGTCTGGGCGCTCTCCAGGTCGTCTCCATAACTTGTAATATACCAAAATTGGCATAGCACGGGATCAGCGCATGACAAACACGATCCACTGGTCATGGCATGAATAACGCAAAATACCTGTCGCGTACGTATTGAAACCCTTTCTCTCAGTCACGTGTGCCACATAACCGCACAACAGAGTTCATGTTTTGCGGGTATGTGCCACAGGTGATACAGAGCCTCAAACAACACAGTAACCGTAAACAGACACACGTTGACACGCAAGGAAAATGATAATAATTGTTGGGGTTTTATGTCCTGAAACCGCGATGTGATTGCGAGAGACGCCGTAGCGAAGGGCTCCGGAAATTTTGACCATCCGGTATTCTCTAACGTTTATCAAGATCGCGCAGTACACGGGAATCTAGCATTTTGCCTCCATCGAAATTCGACCGCCGCGGCCGGAGTCGAACCCGCGACCTTCGGGTCAGCAGCCGAGCACTGTAACCGCTACACCACCGCGGCGGACGCAAGGAAAGTGAGGAAGCTGAAGACAGAACAGCCCTGGAAGACGCTCAACTACCATCCACTCGTCCACGTGGTCCGAAACGTGTACCACGTGGATTACGGAGAAAGCTGGATCAATGCTTCCTACAATAAACCTGCCGAGAGAACCAGGTATCTCATCATTACCGGTGACTTCATTGATTTATCAAGACCCAACAACGCCTGGTCCTTATACCGCGTGAAAGACGGCTTGGATTTGGACAGGGCATCAAAAGACCTCGCTGCCACGTCCAGGACAGCATGCATCATAGATCATTTAATCGTCAGAGGAATCCAGAATTTCCACCAGCTGTACTATACCTCGCACTTCACTACACTTAGAGCCCTCGGAGCCGCGATCACGAACGGATTCGAATAACAAGTCCGGTCCAACTGCTGGGGCTCAATGATCACGGTGATGATGACCTTGTTCAAGAACTGTCAAGAACCCCTTCCACACATGCACACGGGTTCGTGCGTGCCTGCGTGCGTTCTCCTTCATAACAGATAAGTATAAGCACAACAACTGTAACAGCTGCAACTGTGACTAACGTACGTGCAGTGCGCTTGCGCGTGCTACTCGGCTGTGTATACATGTATGGAAACTTTCCTGGATAAAACTTAGACGCGAGTAACGCCTGTCCTGCGTATCTGTGTTCCTTCTTTGTCCTGTTCAGATTCGCGCTATCCAGTATTGAAGAATATAAGCACTACACATCAGCTTACCGCGTGTGGTGTTGGTAACACCCATGTATCTGTTGGCATCGTAATGCAACTGTAAACAACTGGTTACATAATACATATACGACTCTTGAACATATGAGTGTGCGTATACCACTTCCACATTTATCTAGCGTCACTGCGTAACGTTTCGCTCAATGTGAAAAATTACGCCACAGTCACCACCCCGCGCATGCTTCGCATAACATCGATTCCCACGGTACGTGAGATCTGCCGAATTTTCTTGCATGCGCTCTTTTGCAAAAATTTATGTTCTCTCGATCGTGGGACTGTTCGTAATCAGCCGTTTCTGATATGGCCATTTGTCCTTTTGTCAAGGTTATCGAGATGACTTGTCATTTCTTTTTGCCACATTTTATTGTTGCCTGGATATGAACGCGTGGCCGTCGTCGTTGCCTGTGACAACTACAGTGTTGCTCTACTAAGCACGTGAACGAAGGTCCAGTTCTCGGCATGGAGGGAGGAAACAGGGGGGAGCGTTGCGCAATGGGTAATAAATAAATACATAAATAAATAAATAAATTGTACACCAGGCACGTAAACACCAAGCTTCGCTTGCCCCCATTTCTCCGATGGAGCAAGCGCCGCTGAAGATTTTTGTCATTTTTTGACGAGATGCGCATATCTGTGCCTTTGAAGTCCGCGTTCTTTGTTGAGTCGGAGAGAAGTACACTTTGAATAGACGACAGCACGATTTTCGGTTGCGTAAATGTCAAGTTCTGCCACGCTGTCCGCAGCTCGCGCCAACGCCGAAAAGACAACAACAACAACAACAACAACAACAACAACAACAACAACAACAACAACAACAACAACAACAACGAAAAGAACCTCTCTACCTCTCTCTTTCGTATACGCAAGTGCAAAGAACTGCCTTTCTGTTCTTACGCTTATGGACTCATTACGTAAACGCTTCAACTGAAGCCGCGAGAAGAATGTGTTGATGTTCGCGCGGTTATATAACGACGCTGTTTTCACGGCCATGCCAGAGTTACTTCTGAATGCGCTTCCGCATATTCAAAGAAATAGATTTAGATCGATGACGGTTGTCACGCGAACGCAGCAAGGAAGAAATGGACGCGAAGCTCGCGCATTCACGTGCTTCTTTAAAACTTTTTTTTTTTTAAACTCACGCGAACGCCACAATGACGAGGCGGAAGGCGGGGCTCGCACGCCCCCGTGATATTTTCTGCACCGCAGCACAATACCTTGAAACATACAGATATGAGGCTTCCGCCTTAAAAAAAATTCGTACAATGTTTCCGGAATCTGTTCTCTATCTGAAGTCTGCCGTCGATTACTGATCTGTTCTTTTGACACACGCATTAAACCAACCAGCCCAGCGATGCGTACGCACGTGTTCTGCGTTATGCGTCCTGTGGGTAAAAAGAAAATAGCCCTGTGTTGATGTCACGCAACACAGGTGACTCTCACAAGCTTTCGCTGTAGGGTTCCCCGGTTAAATTATTACCTTCGTAAATCTGGCTTCTCATTAACTAATCTCTGTGCAGTTTGCAATGAACCGGAAACGATAGATCTCTTTTTTCTATCATGCCACCGTTTCGCCTCACTCCGTAGAATGTTTCTTCAAATGCCGACTGGTAGGCTAGGTTTACCATTCACTACTTCTAACGTGTTGTCGTTTGGAGCCGATCAGTTTGGGGCAAGCCGCAGTGCTATTACGACCTAGCTACACAAATTCATTCAGGAAACCGGAAGAATGCGCTGCTAGTACTACCGACCACTGAACCTAACTTCTTTCCTGTTTAAAATGTACTGATGGGCTAGTTTGTGAGCCATGATTTTCGAATAGGCAGCGCACAAAAAGGCAACGAATACGTACGTGTTTGCGTCTTTTTTGTGTACGTATTCGTTGCCCTTTTGTGCGCTGCCTATTCGAAAATCATTCTTTCCGGTATTTCTTTTTCTCGATCATTATCATAACGGCCTTTTGAATTTCTTACCTCTTTCACTTTATATTAACATCGCGTGTCGTTCTTCTATCTTTTTTGATGTTTCATAGAGTTTACATTTCCCTTTATAATCGACAGTGTGACCAATCCCCCTCGTGGGTATGAGCCAGTTTCCTTTAGGCGACAAAACAAAACAAAACAAATCGCCACGATAAAATCAATATCGGCAAGTAGTGTGTACACTTCGATCCAAACCCGTCCGTTGTCGTTTAAATTTCACTCCCTTTGTCACAAAACAAGTGGGAAATGTTTTGTTTAGTCTCATTTTTCAGATTTGTTTAGATTAGCCTCACTGAAGTCAGCTAGCGAGGATCACCAAAGGCCGTTCTCGCGAAGCACAGTGTTTTTGCCCCATAACTGGTGAATATTTGGGGCGCATCTGATTGCCTTCTATTCTTTCCTAATCCAGGCTAAAAGACTACATCGTTGTACCAGCGGTTGTAGTTCCCAAATGTATAAACATTTTGCGAAATTCCCGTGTTCCTCAACACAACACGTTTCTGCTGTGCATCAAACAACTAAACATGCGTGAAATATACCACAACACGTGCCCCTATCAAGATTTATTTCGGAACAAATACTTATTTGTCCGTAGGGATCGACGTAAATGCAAACAAGTGCCTGTAGCAGAGCGCGAACGTAGGTTGCAGAATAAAAACCGGTGAAATAATCACCGCAGTCCGACAAGCGGTCAGTCACGGTCCACCTGCCTAAGGAAACATGCTGGAGCACGCGGCCAGCTTGGATGGATCGGTGAAGTGGTGGGCCAAAAACTTTGCCACATTGCTCACAGCCTGGAAGCGGCTGTAAGCTCCCATGCTGTTCAGGTCCGAGCAGGTGTCGTCCGTGTCTTCGTAGTCGAGGTCGTAGACGGCCACCCCGAAAGCCACGTCGGTGTTGTTGGCCTTGGCGAGGCACAGCTTCTGGCACAGTGCCTTCTCGTCGTCGTACACGAACATACGCTGCGTCCCGGGGTCGAAGGTGCGCATGGCGTACCGCTGCACATCGTACAACAAGTTGGTCGAGTAGGGTGGCATCTTGCAGACTTCGGTGTACCTGCCGAAGAAGCGCCACCGCGGACTGCCCTTCTCGCAGGCCGAAAAGATCTCGGCCTTTGAAGTCGGCAGCAGCTTGGACCAGCGACCCGCCATTGAGACCGATAGGGAAAACCGGGGGCCGCCAGCCTGCGAAGCGACGGACGCCAGGGCACGCACGGCGTCGTACAAGTCGTGCGCGTCCGCTAATCCTTCCGGTTTCTCCAAAATGATCGGAGGTGTGACGACGCAACTACTCCTCTGGGGGTCGCCACGGAGCTGGTGGCCCAGAGAGATGAACAGGTCGGGCTTGAAGACACCGCCGAACTTGTCCCTGTAGTAGTTATTCCACGCACCGGTGTGGGACACCGCTCCCAGGACGATGTACGAGGTGTTCCCCGAGGCCCTCGCCTTCTGGACACTGTCGTCCAGTGCCTTAAGGGCCACGAAGACTTCGTCCATGTCTGTTTGCTTGGTTCCGTGTGCGGGACAGTCGAGGATGCCGAAGTGAAAAACCTTGTAGTCCCAGAAGTGTTTCAGAGAAGTGTTGGCAAGGTCTTGGATGAGTCTGTGCCGATGCTCGAAGGCGAAACCCATGCCGAACTGCGTCTTGGCGGGGTCGGTTTGCAGCGCCTTAGTGAGGATGGAGAGCACGTCTTCGGCCCAGACGCCAGGCAGCGTGTTTCGGTGGTTCTTGTACATCGAGTCGTAGAAGATGTAGTCGCACACACCGTCCGCGGGATATTTGGTCCTGTAGTTGGTCATGTAGCCGAAAGTGCACAGAAGCGATTGAGGTTTTATGGACGTCCATGGCTGCGGTGTTGGGGGAGGAGAAGAAGGGGGCGCCTGTGGCGTAGTTGTGCTTGTGACCACAGTCACGTGGGGAGGAGGAGGCTTAGTAGTCGACGTCGGAGGCGGCGTTAGAGGCGGCGTTGGAGGCGGCGTCGGCGCTACCGTTCCCAGCGTCGTTGACGGCGGCGTGTCCATTGTCGCGGCGCGATTGGCCTCTGGCGATGGCGCCGACTCGGAAGAGGACCCCGAACCCATCGAGGAGCCTGCGCCACCGTCAGCTACACCGCGAGCGTCGTCAGTGACGTCCAAAGTTTCCCGGTCCCTGGTGACAAGGATAGCGACGGCTACGACCATGAGAAAAAAAAGGCCGCAGAACGCGATCCCGATGAGATTGATGGGTGAATACGAGTCTACTGAATCTACTCGTGCGTGACGTCTCGAAGTGCCGATCAGTTGCGACATTTCAGAGGTTGACTGACTCACGCCGGATTGATCCATAGAACTCTCCATTGATGACTCGCCTGTGACTCGCATGACCTCTGGTCGTTCTTCTGTGGTGTCCCGAAAAATAAAGGCGATCCTTGTTCTCCGACACGCAGGAACGCAGGAAAGCGCGAGGGCTTGTACCAGGGCTCGTGGAATGCCTGCGCGAGGCTTGCTTTCATGCTTGTTGAAGGGACGTGGAAACGTCCCACTACAGACACGGAGTAAAAGGAACGCCACGGGTGGCAAAGGAGAATGAAACAACTTTAGTCAGTTCTAAGAGTCTACTGAGGCTTCTGGATGGCCTCGATGGAAAGTTTGCACTGTGTTTATGCACGTGCTGTCTCGGAAGATCTCTTATTCTTGTACGAATAACAGTCTTTCTCTCTCTCTCTTTCTACGTTAAGAAAATGGAAACTTCTTCGAAATTCAGTACAACAAAGGCTAATAGAGGCAACACATAGGTATGCGCAGCCTTCGTTGGCCTAAACCTGGTTCCATCAATGAGGGAACCCTCCACCTAGAGTGGAACTGGGTCTTGTATACTGTGTCCAAAGTAACCGTTAATTCATCATCATCAACATCGGCGGAGACGACGAAACGCGGTGATTCGATTATTCTCTTTTTTTTTTCGAAAGTCATACGAATGGTCTATGTCCATTCATATTGGACAATTAGGTTCTTGGCCAATCCTTCAAAGTGGGCATGAGCAAATCACGTGGAAGTTCGTTATACTCACACGCACCTGCTCTGTAAATGCGCGAAAGCGATAGTTGACAAAACAAAAAGAAGACATGCCACAAAGCTTGCAGAATCTGTTTTCTGTCTCGAGTCTGCAATCATTACTGTGCTGCTCTTAATTTACCAACAAATAGCTCAGCGATGCACCCCCTGCACTGCCGGCCTTTTCTGGCTAAAAAAAGAAACAACCTTGGATTGATATCTTATGACTACGAAATTAAATTTTTAGGCCAGCTGCACAGTGCAATGCCAAACGTAATGTACAAAAACATCACAATGATCCTAATAAATACGAGTATTTCCTGCGTCTGCATATACTGAAGCAGAGTTCCAACGTCTTAAAAAGTGACTTAGTAAGGTAAACAACGACCTGACATCCACCGTAAACACGTCCGTTGTCAAGATAGCACCAGATGTATCGTACAAACACAGAGACACGCAGTATATACAAACGAAGTCACACAAATACGTTTAATTTGTAACTCGGATTTGAAAAGTGTTAATCGTTTCAAGAGCGGAGCGATTGGTAGCCGCACTGGTTGAAACACTCACGAAGTGGTTATTACAAAGACTGTCTTCTCACGGAGGTGAGCTAGCGAGGATGTATACAACGCTGTGGACACCAGAAGCCGTTCTTGCGAAACAGTGTCTGGATCCCATTATAAGCTAACGCCTGTAGCGCCTCTTTTCTTCAGACCCCGCTCTCGGGACAAGTCATTATTCCGAAGGCTACAGTTCCAAGATGTACGTCTTCTGGCGTTGCGGTGTTGCACCGAAGTATACACATCTGCTGTTTACAAAACAATTGGACATGCGTGAAATAAGCCGCGATACGTGTGGAAGGCAAGATCTGTTTTGGAAACAAACGCTTATTGGTCCGGATGAATTGACGTAAACACGAAGAAGTGGCTGTCGCTATATGCTAATGTACATTTCACGATAAAAAAAAAACGGGTGAACAAACGATCTACGCGCGGGCTTTCAATCGTGGCTCTCGACCTGCTTAACCAGACGACTTAGAGCAGTCGGGCAACTTGGATGGACCGGTGAACTTGGTGGTCAGAAACTTTTTCACGGCGCTCACAGTCTGGAGGCGGGTGTAGGCACCCATGAGGTTTTGGTCGAAGCACTCGTTATCGTAGTCGTCGTAGTCCAGGTCGTAGACGGCCACGCCAAACGCAACCGCGGTGTAGTTGGCCTTTGCGAAACACAGTTTCTGGCGCAGAGCTTGCTCGTCTTCATACACGAGCATACGCCTCGTCCCGGGGTCGAAACTGCGCGTTGAGTAGTACTGCAACTCGAACACAATGTTGCTCGAGAAAGGCGGCGTGTTGCAGATTTCGATGTAGCTGCCGAAGAAGGGCCCCGGAGTGCCCTTCTTGCAGTCCGCGAAGATCCTGGCCTTCGAAGTCGGCAGCAACGTGGACCAGCGACCTTTCATCGAGATCGAGATGGAGAGCCGTGGGCCTGCATCCAGCGAATTGATAGATCCCAGGGCGCGCGCGGCGTCGTACAAGTCGTGCGCGTCCGATAGCGTCTGAGGCTTCCTTAGTATGGTTGGCGGTGTGGCGTGGCAACTGCTCCTCTCCGGATCCCCGCGAAACTGGTGGCTCACCGAGATGAACAGGTCGGGCGTGAAGACGCCGCCGAACTTGGCTTTGAAGTAGTCGTTCCACTCGTCGGTGTGGGACACGGCGCCCAGGACGATGTACGACGTGTTTCCCGTCGCCCTCAGCTTTTCGACACTGTCGTCCAGAGCCTTGAGGGCCACGAAGACGTCGTCCATGTCTGCCTGCTTGGTTCCGTGCGCGGGACAGTCGAGGATGCCGAAGTTAAACACGTTGTGGTCCCAGAAAACTTTCAGAGAAGACTTCATCAGGTCTTGGACAAGCTTGAGGCGATGCTCGAAGGCGAAACCCAGACCGAACTGCGTCTTGGTTTTGTCTGTTTTTTGCGCCTTCGAGAGGATGGAGTACACATCGTAGCCCCAAGTGTCGACCAGCGAGTTTTTGTTGTTCTTGTACATGGAGTCGTAGAAGATGTAGTCGCACAGGCCGTCCGCGGGAAATTTCGTACCGTAGTTCGTCATGGTACCGAAAGTGCACAGAAGTGACTGTGCCTTTATGGACGACTGTGACGGACGTGGTGATTTAGAAGGCGGAGGAGGCGGAGGGGCCGGCGTGGTTGTTCTTTTTGTCGTAGTCGTTTTGACTGGGACTGGTGTAGGTGGGGGCGGCGGAGGAGGCGGCGGAGGAGGCGGCGGAGGGGGAGGCGGAGGGGGTGGCGGAGGGGGTGGCGGAGGGGGTGGCGGAGGGGGTGGCGGAGGAGGCGGCGGTGGAGGAGGTGGCGGCGGAGGGGGCGGCTTGGTCGTTCTCTTGGGCGTAGTCGTAACTGGAGCTGGTGTAGGCTTACGAGTAGTCACAAACGGCCGCCTCGTGGACACTATCGGACGCGGCGTTGCAGGTGGCGGCGGCCTACGCGTTATTCGGCGAGTGGTAATGGGCGGCGGTGGTGCCGTTGTCATCGTCGGGGCTTCGGTCACAGCTGCCGGAGGCGTACGAGAACCGCCCGGGTAACGCGTCGGAATCTTCACGTCGTCGTCGTCCTGACCATCTGAGTCGCCGTCGTTGTCGCCGTACAGTTCTAAGTCAGATGAAAAGAGTAGCGCCAGGACTACGGCCATGACGATTGCCAGAGCGCAGAAAATAATGGCGATGAGAGTTATGGCGGAAACGCGTTCTCCTTCGTCACCCCCAGAAGTACCCGTCAGCCTCGACACTTCTAGGGATGACTGGTCCACCCCGGACGCTTCGAGAGTGCTCTCCATCCACCGACCGCGTTCCACGAGTCGCGTCCGGCTGGCGTGATCTTAGTGTGGTCTGGCCTCCTGAAATGTACTCGCAGAGCTCAGCGGGATCATAGGAGAGCGCGAGGGCACCATGCAGGGCGCGCGAATTTCTTCACGAGGCTTCTTCGATTTTCTTTTCCCCTTTAACTGGGACATGTACCCACTATGGCGTAGACTTACCACTCTACTGAAGAGGAATCTGTCTATACTGGGTAGGAAGGAATCGAGGTCCTAAAAGCTACAACTGCCGACAAAGATTTCTCGACTCGACGCTGTAATGTTGTGTCTGCTGTGGGTCGGTGTAGCGTTCCCCAACTCATTCAGCTATCGCATTGGTATGGCGAATTCATCCATGTGCTATAGCTGCAACTGTGTAGAGACCATTTATTACCCCTTGTGCTGCTGTCCCCAATTTGAACAACATCGCCGGTCTTTCCAACGTGCATTGAGGAGACTAGATGATCGGCCTTTTACTGAAGGAAAGATCTTGGGAGCCTGACCTCACAGCTCATCAGCTCAGAAAGCCACACGAGCCCTCCTGCTGTTCTTGAAGGCAACAGAATTGAGCGACCGCCTGTGATACTCTGCACTGTGTGTGTGTTGTGAAACGTGTGCACCGATGGTTTTCTCTTTATTTTTCTCTCCCTCTTTTACCCCCTCGTTCCCCTCCCCATGGGCAGGGTAGCAAACTGGACCTCCCTACCGTTTTCTGTATTCCTTCTCTCTCTCTCTCTCTATGCTGGGTGAAATATATCCTACAAATCGCAGTAATTGTGCACGTGGGCAGAGACTTGTTCCATGCTACGTCTCGGGAATAAGAATCCCCTCGGAATATGGGCCGAAGCAGGGCACGTAATGAATATTAAGACAAATACTTAAGTATGACTAAAGCAACAGTCAGGAATATCGGGTAAGTTCTACCAGTAACGATCAATGCTATGTTAGCCGAGCAGTTCTGAGGGGCGAACGTTCCTCTAGTAATAAGAAACTCATCGCCTAGGGGCATCGGTAAAGGAGGGTCCAGTAGGGAAATAAAGCGGGCAATGTAGTAATCGCAGTGGTACAACATGACCCATCGACATTGAACGCCATGCTGTAAGACATCATTCTCGAGTGAGAGTGAATTGCTGTCAGCCTTCTATTTAATTGGTGTGGACCGCCTGATTCAGGGCCAATCATTTTCGATTGGTATGTGCCTCACGAGATGAAGAAAAACAGACCAAGTATTCTGTACTTGGGAGTTTCCTCATGATGATGATGATGATGATTATGATGATGATGATGAAGAAGAAGAAGACTATTTGATTGTCCGGCGGACGACTATCCTAGCCCCGCACGAGGGCATTGTCATAGGTGTGTCTGGTCCGATGTTTAACATTTTTTAATTGAATAAAGACGGTTTCGATACTAGATTCTTAAGTTACCATTATTAACTCATACTGATGATACTAAAACTTTTTTTCAAGGGTCGTGCAATCCATGTGTGTCAATTTTTGTAAGACTATATCCGTTTCTTGGCCAATCCCCCGCGGTGGGTGTGAGGCATTGTCGTTGGCATTCAACTTCAACATAAAGGATGAACAAATCGTAATCTGTAAATTGATAAAAGGACAAAAGGAAGGACTCCGAACGCAATAGAGCCCCGAAAAATAACGTTCTAGCTTTCCTGGTGGAAGATTTGTTCCCAGTGGTATGAACAAGTTATGTGTTGCTTCACGAGGAGTGTTCTAAAAAAAACATTCGGCAGATCTCACGTACCGCGTGAGTCGATATTATGCGAAGCATGCGGCGGGTAGATAACTGTGGCGTAAGTTTTTTACAAAGCGACACGTTATAAAATGACGCTAAAGATATGTATAAATTTTATACGCACACACATATATATGAAGAGCCTCATATGTGTTATATAACCAGTTGTTTATATGGTTGAGTAACGCTGCCAATGGCAACGTGGGTATTACCAACACCAGAAGCGGTAAGCTGATATGTAGTGCTTATACGTGTCCCGAACACGCACGCATGTTTCACTAACCCGTGTGCATGTGTTAAAGAAGTTCTTGACAGTTCTTGAACAAGGGCATCATCACCGTGATCAGTGAGCACCAGCAGCTGGTCATGAATTGTTATAGGATCCGGTCGTGATCGTGGTGACGAGGGTTTCATGTGTAGTGAAGTATGTGGTACAGTAGAGCTGTTGGAATTCGTGGATGCCTCGGGCATTGTGTCGACAAATTGTCTGTCGACAGAGCCGGCGACGTGTCGGAACCTGAAGCCACCCTTCGCGTTGGTGAGGTATAGGCCATCGAGGCTGGTAGGCCTGGATAGTGATACGTAGGCCAACATCAGTGGATGCTGTTTGTCGTATTCGTAGACTATACCTGGGCGTATGTGGCCTACGTAGCCTAGTCTACTAAGCGGCTGTCAGTCAATCTGGCATCGTCCTCGGTCAGCATGAGGCCATCACACAGCCTCGTAAGAAATGAAGATCGTAAGAAATGCTGCGTCGTTCTGGCGGTCTAAGTGCACTTTACGGTGTGCGATGGTGTGAATATCATACATAACTTTCGTTGATGTATTCCTCCGGGGTCGAGCAATGCTTCAATATAGCTTGCTGAATAATAGAAATAAAAACATATAGTTTATTAGACTGCTATAAAAGCGGAGCCAACACTGGAACTACAGACGTTAATCTGATATGACGCGTGTATCGTAGGAGTACACATCGTAGGAGTATCATGCAGTGTTTATTGCTTTCTTGTAAAATGACATAGCCAGCACCACAGCCACAATTGACGTTGCACCGATATTACGCCTGCGTAGGCTGTTCTTCCAAACCACTTTACAGACCTGGCGTGGCTCAGTGGTAGAATACCCGATTGCCACGCTGAATGCTTGGGTTCGATTCCTGCTGGGATCCTAATTTTCATTCTTTCCATTCGTTGAGTCAACGCTGCTGATGTTGGTTTTCCTTAACGCTCTAGCATTTGAGTTACCAATGTCTGTTGTCACCCTTCCTGGGTAGATATAAATTGTCAATCACCTGTGGCTCATACCCGTACACCGCGGTCCGTGGCAAACGGGTATGTGCCACACGTGTCTAGTGGAAAGGGTTTGACGACGTACGCGGCAGGATTTTAACGTTATTCATGTCATGACCCGGCAATCATATTCGTGAAATCCTCTTACCCTCCCATGCAAATTTTGGTGTACACCAAGTTAAGGAGGCGATCATGAGAGCACCCAGACGTAGGCGGCTAGATAGATAGATAGATAGATAGATACGTAGATAGAAACGCCCAAAGTGCCAGAGGTTCGCTAAGAAATGCTTCGCATTTAAAATCTCATCGCCATCGATGATCAGTTACGGCTGGTCGCGAGGTGAGCTCTGTGTTATTCATGCACCGACTAGCCAAGCAACGTGTTTCATTGGGACGCCTACCTAACAAAAAAAATTACACCATTTCCCGTTAAAGGGACCATGAGGCGATGCGAAGCCGGAGCACTTGCACGATCGCGTTCCGTTGGCGTTCGTTGGGCATGCTACCGACCTCGCGTCGTGGAACGCGAAGAGGAACGCTACGCGCGTCTTGTCTTAACTCTAGCCTGGCCGTTAATTCTCACAGGGCGAGGGGGGAACGCGGTCGACAGGCATGCGAGAGGGGGCAGCGTAGGAGAGGAGAGAGAGGGGGAGGGGACGCGCATGCTCGGCGTTGCGCAGGAGAGAATTTCGGCATGTCTAGCCCGCGTTTCAGAGGAAGAGTGGAAAGGGTGATGGGAGAGGGAATGTGGAGAGGGGGAGGGTCGAGGGAGTGGGGAGAGGGTAAGTGGAGAGGGGGAAATGAGAGGGGGGAGGGAAAGTGGAGAGGGGGTGAGAGGGGATGTGGAGAGGGTAAGTGGAGAGGGTATGCGCATGCGCAGTAAGGGTGGTCACGCCGCACACCACCACCACCGGATTGAGCTCCGCCATAAGATTCTTCGCATCTAAAAAAATACGGGCAAACATGTGGAGAAGATTAAGACCAATGAGCTAGCGAATTAAGATAAATTCGTGTGGCGAGATGATCGCTCTTGTAAACAAAAGCGTTCTCTTACAAGCTTTCACGGTTATGCGCACTTGCCGCAGGGCAATCTGAGTTGCCAGCGTTTATTGCAAAACCGAACTTTCGGGGCGCTGGGCTAAACCAAAATTGTGCTAATGCAAAACCGTTCGTGCCTTCCGCCACTGAGGTGGTGTATAGGGTACCACTGAGCTGCGGGAAGCATTATATAGGGCAAAACCGTGCGCTGTCTGAATGACAAGCTGAGAAAGCATACCGCGTCCCTAAAGGTTCAGAGTGACAATTCCCACCTCCTGATGCACTGCCGGTAGGGCGGGTGTTCTGCCTTTTTCGATGATGCCGTAGGTGATTGGCTGTGTTAGGGGCAAGCTGAAGAGGAACTTGAGACGGGTAGGATTAATGCAACAGGGGATTTGTGTATTAGTGTACTTCATGTTGGTATTTCAGGCAGGCAATTATCTTACACGACGGATTGATGGCTTTGGGAGTTGTTATTACTACGTCATCCCCTCTAAGTGCATCCCGTTTTATATATCTGTTCACACCTTACGCCATCTTCGCACTATAAGTTCCAATAATTCTCAACACAGTGAATCTGCAAGTGCCTACTTAACATTTTGTACTGTTCCCTTCTCGGCATGTTACCGTGTCGTGGTCAACTCACATTTTTCTTTTTTTTTGTTTCATACGTTCTGCTTTCTACTTTGCACGTATTCGTGAGAAGTGCACTAGTTCTTGCGCATGCGCGGCTGTCGTCCGGGGGATTCTTTGTACTAGATGAACTCAGCTACAAGTTGACCCGCCACGCTGGTCTAGTGGTTATACGGTGCTCGATCGCTGATCCGAAGGTCGCGGGATCGCATCCCATCTGCGGCGGCTGCATTTTCGATTGTGGCGGAAATGCTTGAGACCCCTGTACTTAGGTTTAGGTGCACGTTAAAAAACTCCAGGTGGTTGAAATTTCCGGAGCCATCCACCACGGCGTTCCTCATAATCGTGTTGTGGTTTTAGGACGTTAAACCCCAACAGTTGTTATTATTATCAGTTGCAAGTTGAGCGTCTTTCCTGTCCTCTTCTCCGGTGTGTTAGTTATCGACAGTACCCGCTCTTCCTCCTAGAAATGTCCCGCCAACTAGTCCAACGTTTCACGCTTCTAGAGCTAAAGCCTCCTTCGGCAAGCTCTCGAAAGCGTCAGTTGAATTGCTTGGCCTTTTTCGTAGTCTTCGAAGATAA
This sequence comes from Rhipicephalus sanguineus, assembly GCF_013339695.2. Lineage (NCBI taxonomy): Eukaryota > Metazoa > Arthropoda > Arachnida > Ixodida > Ixodidae > Rhipicephalus > Rhipicephalus sanguineus. The sequence goes on along the minus strand of NC_051179.1, from coordinate 45,920,130 downwards.
CTGCATACGTAGCACCGAGTCCATATTCTGTGTAAGCGTGGGCCCAATTTTCCAGCGGTGATGTGGGGGGAAAGTTTAACGTTTCTTGCTCAGTCATGCTCGTCCCAGATAATTACTGAACGCTTGCTTTCTTTTTTTCCTCAATCGAAGCTCGTTATGAGTTACAGGTTTCGGCTGCAGCGACGGCCTTGTACGCGAAAAACTAGACGCCGGCGAACACAGAATTGTAGCCCTGGAAGGTGCGCCAGTAGCATGCGTATTTTTACATGCGCGCCGTTTTCCAATATTCGGTGCTCTCTCGCTCGTGGGCTTGTCGCCAATCAGCCGTTTCTGATATGGCAATTTCATCTTCTGCGAAGGTCACTTGTCATTCCATGTTGCCCCATTTCATTTTTCGTTGCTTGGATATGAACGCATGAAAGTCGTTGTTCCCTGCAGCAACTGAAATATTTCACTGCTAGGAGCGTGAATCAAGATCCATTCAATAATTGTTGGGGTTTAACACCCCAAAACCACGGTATAATTGTGAGGGACGCCGTAGTGGAGGGCTCCGGAAACTTTTGACTACCCGGGGTTCTTTAACGTGCACCTAAATGTATAAGTACAGGGGTCTCAAACATTTTCGCGTCCATCGAAAATGCGGCCGCCGCGGCCGGGATTCGATCGCGCGACCTTCGGTTCAGCAGTCAAGCACCGTAACCACTAGACCACAGTGACGGGTTCAAGGTCCTGTTGCACGGCATGGAGCAAGGAAGAAAAGTTATAGACGAATACAACTTTAGAAGTCCGCGGCATTTACTCCTCAAAGGCGGATGAACACGGGCCTGCAACAACGGGCGCGCTCTCCGGACTGACGTCATGAGCCGGATGGCCTGGGACCTCGCCCGGTAGGGAAAGGACTCCTGAGTTGTTCAAAAACGTTTTTTTTTTTCTTTTTGCGCGCGGGCATTATCAGGAACACTACTCACGTGCTTTGCCTCCGGCCGGCTTGTCTTTTGACGGTGCGGCGGAGGCCGGCGTCAGAGTAGCTGGCAGGCAGGACATCAGGAGACACAGATACAGACACAGGTGCGGCGCGCCACGAGCCAACGATATCGCCGAAACGTCCCAACGGGCAAGACGGCGCTGATGCCAGCGCGATGCCTGCAGCCCGTCCGGTGCCATGTGCTCCTTGCTTCGACAACGGTGGGCTTCACCACAGAGGCAACGAGCCACGCGGTGCAACTACCTTCGGCGAGGCAGGCGCGCTCTTAGAGGTAGCGGCCGGCGAACTCCCGAGAGTGACGTTCCCACGCTCCTCTAGCGGCGATCACGCTGCACACCACCGCTAGTCGGTGCGCCGTCCGAGTTCGGACTGGCGCTCCGAGTCCCGTGCAAATCGTTGAGCTCGCCTCCCTTCTCCTCCTTTTCTCTTTCCCTATACCCTCTGCTTCCCCCTCCACTCCCGGCGCCGCTCTATGCCACTCTTTCTCGTTGAGATTCGCTGGCGCCTCTCTGTCATACATACCCCTTCGCTTATTTCGCGCAGCGCCCAACTTCGCCCGGGATGCTTCAGAGGACCTCGTGCTCTTTTCGCCGGCTATAAAGAAATCTCGCAAAAGAACGGCTTTTCGCTTTCGGTAGTTGAAATAGCTAGCGGTCAAGAGAGGCGATCGCTGGACGCAGTAATGCGCCAGTACAATGGTTGGTTGGTTCGTCGGTAATCTGGGCAACCCACCGCGGGGATCGGCCATGAAACGGACGGTACGTTGTTTTAGAAGTTAAACTGTTTTGTAGTCTAAATATGTTTAGAAATAAATAGCTTACAAAACAACTCAGTGACATAAGCAAGGGAAAACAAATATTAATGACGAGCGCCAATCTCAGCGTCGGAAATCCCATGCGGCGTTACAAACGGTCCTGTGGCTAAAAACCCAGTATGGTGGCACCAAAGGAAACAACCATCGGAAGTGACAAATTTAAGCCCATTCTTCGGAGGGGTTCTTCTAGTAATCTATTACTTTGATGTGTAAACCTTCTGCATGTTAAAAAGAAATGATGCAGAGATTCACACTCAGTGCAAGAGGCGCATAAAGGTTACTGCCAGACCAGACCTGTGAAGGTAAAAGTTCAGTGGAGATGGATTGGAGGTTTTACTCGCTCTTAGTTTTGTAGCTTCGCTTACGGCAGTGTAGAGTAGATTAGAGTAGAACCTTAAAACCGTGGCACACACCCACGCTTAGGGACTGGCCGTAACCGGGTATTATGATGACTGTGCAATGAATCTTTCCATTTTACAAAGTAGCAAAGCACCCACTACGCGTTTTCTGAAGAAGTATGCGCACCTGTGTAGCTGCATACCGTGTTTGCTGTGGCGGCTGATCATGAGGATGACGAAGAGTTGTGGCTCAGCCATTTATAAAGCGTGGAAAGCTTTTGACCCAGGCCTCGTTACGCAATTCACACGCTGCGACGCTTCGTGCGATTATACTCTTCAGACTCGCAGTATTACATCTATTAACGGGTTTTCTTGCCATACATGACGCTTGTATGTGGTCCTTTTTCCAAAAAGAAAAGATATAAACACTGCCAAGGCTCCGCGGTAGAGAAGTTGCTTGCTACGCAGAAAGCTTGGGTTCAAATAATAAAGCATGGCGAATGATATACGAGACAAACGAAGACACAGAAATGCCTCTAACTCATAGCTTGCATTTGAAAAAGTGTCAATCGTCTCAAAATAGCAGATATTAGAAGCCGCGTTGGTCAAATCACATGTGTAATAATTATTGGCAATGTTTCTCTTCTCGGGGAGGTCAGTCAGCGACTGTGTGCAACAGCATTAACACCAGAAACAATATTAGCGACACACAGCATAGGAGTTCCACGAGTGGTGAACGCTTCTAGCGCGTCTTTGTTCCTTGTAGCCCCAGCCATCAGGAGAAATCAAATTACACCAGCGGCTCCAGTTCCCATATATACGGCTCGTGGAATTCGGGTGTTCCTAAAAACTATACACTTCTGCTGTGCACCGCACGATTGGACATGCGTGAAATACTCCTCGATACTTGAAGTCAGTAAGCTTACTTCGGATAACATATGCCTTGTTCACGGGAATCGCATTTCATTGTAAATCCGGGTGAACTAACTACCGACCGCCCTGTTTAACGAGACACCTTGGAACAATCGGCCAACTTGGACGGATCGGTGAATTCGTTAGCCAAATACTTTGCCACGGTGCTCGCAGTCTGCAGGCGGCTGTAGGCTCCCTGAAAGTTTTGGTTCACGCATTCGTTGTCGGCGTCCTCGTAGTCCAGGTCGTAGACGGCCACGCCGAACTCAACCTTGGTGTAGTTGGCCTTGGCAAAACACAATTTCTGGCGCAGAGATTCCTCGTCCTCGTACACGAGCATACGCTGCGTCCCGGGGTCGAAACTGCGCGTTGAGTAGTACTGCAACTCGAACACAATGTTGCTCGAGAAAGGCGGCGTGTTACAGACTTCAGCGTAGCTGCCGAAGAAGGGCCTCGGAATGCCGTTCTCGCAGGCCGAGAAGATCCTGGCCTTGGAAGTCGCCTGCAGCATGGACCAGCGACCTTTCATCGAGACCGAAAGGGAAAGATGTGGGCCACGAGCCTGTGAAGCGATGGATGCCAAACCGCGCGCGGCGTCGTACAAGTCGTGCGCGTCCGATAATGCCTGCGGCTTCCTCAGTATGGTTGGCGGTGTGGCGCGGCAACTGCTCCTCTCCGGATCCCCGCGGAACTGGTGGCTCACCGAGATGAACAGGTCGGGCGTGAAGACGCTGGCGAACTTGTCCTTGAAGTAGTCGTTCCACTCCTCGGTGTGGGAAACCGCGCCCAGGACGATGTACGAGGCGTTTCCCGAGGCCCTCGCCTTTTGGACGCTGTCGTCCAGCGTCTTGAGGGCCACGAAGACGTCGTCCATATCTGCCTTTTTGGTGCCGTGCGCGGGACAGTCGAGGATGCCGAAGTGAAACACGTTGTGTTCCCAGAAGACTTCCAGGGAAGAGTTGACCAGGTCCTGGACGAGTCTGTCGCGATGCTCGAAGGCGAAACCCAGGCCGAATTGCGTCTTAGTCTTGTCCGTCTTCTGGGCCTTCGAGAGGATGGAGTACACGTCGTAGTCCCAGTTGGCAACCAGCGGGTTTTTGTTGTTCTTGTACATGGAGTCGTAGAAGATGTAGTCGCACAGGCCGTCCGCGGGAAATTTTGTCCCGTAGTTCGTCTTGTTGCCGAAAGTGCATAGAAGCGACTGCGGTTTTATCGACGACTGTTTCCGTGGTGGTGGCGGAGGAGGTGGCGGAGGAGGTGGCGGTGGAGGTGGCGGTGGAAGTGGCGGTGGAGGTGGCGGTGGAGGTGGCGGTGGAGGTGGACGAGAAGGAGGAGAGGGCGCTGCTGGTGTCGTAGTTGCTCTTTTCGTCGTAGTTGTGGTGAGGTGGGCAGGAGTAGTAGGCTTAGTAGCAGAAACTGAAGGTGGCATCGGTGGTACCTGCCCCGGGGTCGGTGGTACCCGTCCCGGGGTCGTTGCAGCTGGCGCCTCCATCGTTGTGGGGGTATCGGTAACCGCTGCTGGTGGCCCGGAACCAGAATCGGAAGAAGACCTGGAACCTCTCGGAAACTTCGTGTCATCGTCGTTCGCACGGCCGCCAGCGTCGTCACTGTCGTCGTAGATTTCCAGGTCTCGGGTGAAGAGGATGGCGACGACTATAGCCAAGATCAATGCAAGGCCGCAGAACGCAATCACAATCAGAGTGATGGTATTGGAGTCGTCTTGCTCGTCCTCTCTCGCAGTGCCCGTCAGTGTCGACACTTCGAGTGCCGACTGGTCCACGCCGGATTCGTCCAAAGGGCTGTCCATGCGCTTAGCGCGACGAGCCAACTGACGTGGACTCTTGGCGCTCTTTTGTAGCGTCGCGAAGATGCTTTGTTTCTTCGTGAAACGCAGGAACGTAGAAAAGCGCGTGTACGCGTACCGGGACTCGTGATACCTGCACGAGGCAGGCTCGCTTGCTTCTTAAAGGACCGTGGCACCGACCCTCTACAGGAATACAACACAGAAAAAAAAGCTCTACGTGCGGCAAAAAGGTAACATAACCGCGAAGCTAGGCTTTTGAGGATCGCCGCTGCACACAAAAGAAATGTAGAGGAATTGACGGCGAATCAAATAACTCGACTAATCCAGCGTTATTGCGTCGAAAAAAATGGACATGGCCTAAGGTAAACATACAGGTGTATGATTATGACATCGCAGAATGACGTGAACAATTAAGACCACTAGCATTAGAAAAAAATGTCATACTATTTTTGTATTTTCGAAACAGCGGTGTTTCTTATGTACTACAGTGTTTCATTTTTGAGATTGCGGTCGGCCGCCATTGATGAAATCATAGGCGTAAGGTGAACGCCAATAGTGAATTCCTGTAAACACAGATCTCTAGGTGTACGTCTCTTTATTCGCTCAGCATAGTCACTAATAATACTCCGGACACTACAGGAAATACACCATAGCGAGAGCTTCGCTGGTTTCCATCATCGCAGTAGTGGATAGGCACTGAATTTAAGTGGTTTTGCACGTGCACAGAAGCTCGCTCCATTCTAGGTTCAGAAAGTGGCAACTATATCACAATGAGGTCTAATAAAGAGTAATTCTGGAGGTACTATCGCGCTCAGTATGAGCTATAGTATACATCACGCGAGCTCGTGGCCGAGCACTCTGCAAGGTTGTACAGTGGCGCCGATCATGGCATATTTTCGAGTTATGGGGAGAGAGTTAGGCTGCTCATGCGAGCGCGCATCGCCCCCACTTGCTTGCTCTCACCCTCCAAGTTATCATCTTCGAAGCTGATATCACCGCAGGGCAAAACGAGGGCGAGGGTGAAATCAAGTGGAAGTAATGCGCGCTCGCAGGGACAGCCAATCTCTCTCCCGATAACTCGAAAATATGCAATAATCGACGCCACTGTACCACCTTGCAGAGCGCTCGGTCACACACTCGCGTGATGTAGCTCATACTGGGCGCGATAGTACATTTAGGCAAGCAAAGCCTTTATCGACCTAAACTTGGCACATACCTAAGGCAAAGGTATGATGAGGAAATGGGCAGCAGGAATGAAAACAAAGATCAACGATGATTACGGCACTCCTTAACGCAACACTTGAGCGCAGCTGTTTAGGTGTTTTAAAGCGATAGCGTTAAAGAGCCCGTGTCGCAGAAAGTACGGTTTCGGCGGCGTTGATTGTTAGCGAATAATTAACGTTGTCTGCCAGGAAAAAGTCACGATAAAAATCAACACTTTCGAGCCGAAATCTTCTGCGCGGCACTCAAGTGTTCCGCCGCAGAGCCACGACTAGTGTTTGGGCTTGCCTGAAGAAAAAGAAAGGAAAAAACGCTGTTTTTCCGCGTCATGTAGAGCGAGAAGTCGCGTTAGAACATCTAATATTGCGTGGTGGAAGCGTAGGATCGCACTACTGGTCAAACTATGTTAAGTGCGCAACGAGGGAATCGTTCAAAGCTGCCAACACATTACGAAGGCGTGAACAACAGCGTAAACATTCTGTGCAGCTCTGTAGGGGGACATATTGTAGGTGCACACTTTGCTACTCTGCGAAACGATGAATTACCGCGTATAGTGGGCACTTCTCAACTATACTTGCAGGAGGGATTCTGAGAGAGTTTGACACGGCCGATGTTGCGTGCACAGACGTTTCTTTCCTCACCTCACAGTTCAGGTGAGCCCCGAGAAGTGATGCGCAACATGCGAATGATGTGACTGGGGCCCGCCCGATTACGCTATTGCGCTACACTCTTGAAGGCGAAGCTTAGGCGTCCTTCCATCTTATTATTATTATTATTTTTTGTGGGATATAAGAGGCGAAACATTTGTGAGAGACAGGTATGTATGTCACGGCTGCGTCGATAATACTCGGCATCGAGCAGCGCGAACTTCTAGATTCCGGTGTCGGTGTCATTTAGCCTTTCCTTTAAAATATAGTGAATATAATGAACCAACTAGCCTAGCTAGGTAATGTTATAGATTAGTCTTGCCCACCTGCGGTTCCGTAACGTGAACCTAAACAGAACTCGCATATGTGTTCCCACATTTTTACCCAGTTGAAATGCAGCTGCCGTAACCGGGTATTGATCCCGCGTACTCAAGCAGCGCAACGTCGCCTTAGCTGCTAAGCTATCGCGGCAGGTGTTATGAGAGCGTTTGAGCAGTATAGGTTTACCTTACGGTAAGTCTGGTAATACAGTAACTTCGCGGTAGGCACGTAGATTTTTTAAAGGCTGTAGCCACGCGAATAGCTCATTGTGCATGGCATAACGTGATGAAATGAGAAGCGCTTGTACGTGTCATTTCTTGTGTTGGTCTCGTTGGCGTTTTATTCATTCCTTAACGTGCACCAACATATTAGCAAAAAATGTTGGCAGTGGCTTAGCTCGGCTGTGCCAGGATATACGTAGCGTTAGCAAAGGTTCAGCTGATTATTCTTAGCTTTCGTGTCTGCGCAGCACGTTTAGCCTTCTTCTGTTCATTCTTCCTACGCTCAACCGCTGATTGCCCGGCAGGCTACTTCGGGATCCGATGAGTTAAGCTTCTCCGCTCTTCTGCGCCGTTGAGCAGCATTTGCGCTCTCCTTCTCCATGGTATACCACACTGGCAAACGCCAGTCAAAGGCGCTATCAAGGGGCTCCAGCGCTGTGTCAGACGGCGACTGCACAGCGAAGGCGAATAGCTGCGCGCGCGCCGGCGTCAGTGCGTCTTGCACGGCTACGACGTCACTGTCTCTGGAATGCGCAGACCGGCGGCGGCGAGTAGCGCGCGGCGGCGGCGGAGTGCGCGGGAGGTGCCGGCTCCGGTGCGCCAGCTGCGTGACATCACTGATCCTCGCGCATGCGCAGCACGGCTCTTGAGGAGGCGCGCGAAACTGGCTCGGCTAGGCCAGTGTAGCTAACGCTACAAAAGTTCTGCCGTACGGTAAACTGGCACTGCTCAAACAACCTATGGATGACACTACTCACGTGGTTTGCCGCCTGATGGTTTTTCGTTTGACGGCGCGGCAAGGACCGATCCGGTAAGCAGGAAGGACATCAGGAGGCATACGGAAAGACACAGGTGCGGCGCACCGCAAGCCACCACCCAGATAGCCGAAACGTCCCAACCGGCAAGACGGCGCTGACGCCAGCGCGACGCCGGCAGCCCATGCGATGCCATGTGCTCCTTGCTTTGAGAACGGTGGGCTTCACCGGAGAGACTACGAGACACGCGGTGCAGCAACCTTCGGCGAAGCAGGCGCGCTCGAGTGGCAGCGGCCGGCAAACTCCGGAGAGTGATGTTCCCACGCTGCTCTAGCGGCGAACACACGCACACCACCGCTCGTCGGTGCGCCGTCCGAGTTCGGACCGACGCTCCGAGTCCAGTTAAAATCGTTGAGCTCGCCTCCTTATTTTTATTCCCTCCTGCTTCCCACTATCCTCTCTCCCTCACTCTCCACTCCCGGCGCCATTCGCTCCCACCCTTTCTCGGTGAGATTCGTTGGCGCCTCTCCGTCATACGTTGCCCTTTCCCTCGTTTCGCGCAGCGCTAACTTCGCTCGGGATTCTTCGAAGAACCTCGCGCCCTCCTTTCGCCGATTATAAAGAATGCCCGCGAAAGCATGGCTTTGTGCTTTCGGCGATTGAAATAGCTAGCGGGCAAAAAAAGACAACCGCTAGACGTGGTAAGGCTCCAGTACCATGGACTGGAGGTTCCAGTCACATTTCGTTTTGTAGCATGGACTAGAGGTGTGCACGGGCTCCGGGTAGCCCGAAAGCCCGACCCGGCCCGCGGGCCGGGCTCGGGCGGGCCGACGCATTTCCACCTCGGGCCCGGGCCGGACTCGGGCTACTTGGAGTTTTATCGGGCCGGGCTCGGGCCCGGCGCAAAGCCCGACTCAAGCCCGAAATATATAAAAATGAGCGGGAATTGTTTTCCAGCACGCATACAGCGCCTTTTCCGCGACCGCCCTTTACCGCTTTTCCTTTCAATTCGCTACTTTAAACCAGGGTGTCGGAACGAAATGTTTTTCGTTTCGGTTTTAGTTTCGTTCCACCGCAAAAAGTTCCGTTCCGTTTCTGTTCGGGAACGAAAAAAGAAATGTTCCGTAACGGTTCGTAACGGTTTTTTATGCAAAAATTTGAAGTTAAGGTAATCATAAAGAACATTGGATTTGTGATGTAGTTACTTGCCCTCCTCTTAGGAAAGTGGGACAAGGCTAAAACACATGCTTCATAAGAGCGGAAGTAACTGTACCACGAATTCCTACCAACTAGCACAAACCAGTAATAATTTCAAAGTGATAGTATTTATTTTCTTAAAAGACAAATACGAATTTTTTCAGTGGGCTCAACGCTTTCTGTAAGGGAGGGAGCACGATATCCGAAGCAGCGAGTCATCGAGTGTACTCTCTGATAGGCGAGACCGTTGTTCAGCACAGTCGCAGCGAAAGCTGGAAGAGCGGACTTTGTAGAGCCCGTTGGAGAGTCTCTTGGGGCAATAATACAAGTGAACATGCAAGGTGCCTACTACGCAATAAATTATACCAATTTTTCTGAAGTAGCTAAGTTCCATTCATGCCATTTTTCATCATTCTTCGTAGTCTCGTGGTACACGCTACACATCTGTAAGGCATTATGTGCACTTTGTGCTGTGACTGATGATGATAAAGAAATATTGCTGAGCACTTTGCAATGGGTGGAAAGCAGTGTTGCGGAATGGACGCCTCCATTCCATTTCACTCCCATTCCGGGGAATTAGAACTTGCCGCATTTCCATTCCTTTCAATTCCTCGGAATGAAAAAAACTTAGCCCATTCGCACTCTGGGAATGGTCGGGCAGTTCATTTCCAATCCTGTAATTCCTTGACATAGGAAAGGCATCTTGATAGTTTTATTGGGATTAAGCCTCGGTTTCTAGTAGGCGCGTTGCTTATAAATGTACCGTGCTTGTAATCAGCCAAGCCATATTAAAAATACTGCTTTATTGTTATTTCGGAGGCTCTGACTTACTCATACTTGAAGTGTTAAAAACGGCACGTAGACGTAAACGTGCTCTATTTTCGGAAAAAGACGTGATTCTATTCCCATTACATTTCGTGCAAAAGGCGCTTAATTTCATTTCCATTCCATTCCTCCAAGCGTTGTCCCCATTCCAATCCGGGGTCGCGAAAACGTGGAATGATTCCGGAGTCATTCCAATTCTGGTGGGGCAACTCCGCAACACTGGTTAGAAGCATTAAACAACACACTCCTTGCGCAATTAGCATTGTGTATAGACTGGTTGTTATTTTACTCTTCTGCCACACTATATTACATATATCAACCCGATTCCGTGCGCGACATGACGCCTGTATAGAGTATTTTTTCGAAGGAGTTACAAGCACCAGCGTGGCACTGTGGTGGAAGACCCGACTGCCACGTAGAGGGCGCGGGTTGAAATCCCATCCGATCCTGGGTTTTTTTTCTCATTTAATTTTTTTACATCACGCGATAGCGGTCACGGACACCGGCGGTGGCGGACAACTATGGCGCCAAAATCAGCTGTTGTGATCTCATAATAGCTTTCGCTGTAACATATTTCAGCGCCGACAATGCCCTCTCTACGCTGGCCTGCGTGACAGGCGCGCAAAAGTCCACTTGCGTTAATATAAACATCTCTGGTTGCCACTGTTTTGTTTTTCGCACAATTTCAACATATCTTTGCTTTGGAATTCCTGCCTGAGGTGCGCGCTAATACTGTACTCTGAGATATGCTCACAATGCATGGGCTCAGTTGCTCCGGATAGGGAAGTTTTTTCGTGAACTGAAAAACGATTGAAAAAATTTCGGTTTCACTCCGGAACGAAATAATAAATAAAGTTTCGGTTACGTTTTTGTTCCGGTCGAAAATATCGTTTTTTTCGTTTTTAGTTTTCGGTTTTCGTTCCGTTCCGACACCCTGCTTTAAACAAAAGGGGAGCTCTCCGATTATCTCTCTATGGAATCGTCCGCCTGTCCATCTGAAGTTTTAGTCTTCTGGAAAAACAAGCAGCAGAGATATCCCAAGCTTGCCAGGCTGGCAGAAAATATATTAGCAATTTCGGCGACGAGTGCAAGAAGCAAACGCAACTTCGGTTCGGCGGGCTACATAAAGCAAAAGCGCCGCACTTCATTGAAGCCGGAATCATGGGACTGCTTGCTGTTTTGCACGACAGTTTGTAATCTGTGTAATAGAGACTGTTCGTCGTGTGTCGTTTGGTCATGTTCGATATGCTCAATAAAATGCCAAATTACTGGAAAACCATGTTTTGTTTTCGCAGCGAACCTTCAAAAATCCGGGCCGGGCCGGGCCGGGCCCGGGATTGTGTTTTCGTTCGTCGGGCCGGGCCGGGCGGGCTCGCAGCCCTTTGCCGTTGGGCTCGGGCGGGCCTTCGACAAAGTCAGCGGGCCCGGGCCGGGCTCGGGCTCGGAAATACGGCCCGTGCACAGCTCTAGCATGGACTACTGCAGCGTCATCTTCATCCGTCAACTCCATCCCAGTGCATCATCGTGAAGTGCAGCCATCAGGCCTATGCATCTCTCGTGGCTACTTTCGCGGCCGGCAGATAAAGAAAAGAAAGTGAAATCATGCTTTCCTTAAAGGCCGGCTCGTACTCCGTGCAGACATCTCTGTGTTCGGCGCTTCGGTACCTCGAACAAACGCTGTGTCGATGCCACTACAAGCTGGCCACCGTCGCATCAGCTTTTAATAAAGAGGTAATATTTTGTGGTAATAATTGGAGAAACATGGGAGAGATCTTCGCCCTGCTGTGGGCATAGTCAGCATGATGATTATGATGATTCTTCATCATAATTTTATACAGAAAACATTTTAGTTTGTATGACATTTTCTCCCCGTGATGCCGCTGACCCAACAAAGGTGACTGACATTGACGTTGTGTACGTGCTCCCTGTCTCACTCTCTCTCTTTACGCCTTTAAGATTAGACATCCTATTACACAGTGTAGGGTAGTGTACCGGCTATTCTGAACTGGTTAGCCACCGTGCCTTTCCCCTCTTTTACATTTCTTTTCCTTCCTCTGTTCCTTCCTTCCTTTCTTCCTTCTTTTCCTGGCTCTGTTAATTCCTTCCGTTCTTCCTTCTTCCGTTATTTCCTTTTTCCCTTCCTCCGTCCCTTCGTCTTTTTCTTCCTTCGTTCCTACCTCCATTACCCACTTCCTTCTTCCCTTCCTTCTCTTCGTCCTCCCTTCCTTCCCTCCCCGTTATTCGGGATAGCCAACGATGTAGGCCTATAACTGAAATCCACAGGTAGTGCTTGACATCACCCGAAACCCGTCCTGCTACCTACGGAAACTCTATTCGTATAAAAAAAGAAAAAAAACCGCAAGCACAAAGTTTTTCAGTTGGATATATACAATAAAAGCGACATACGTCGAGCCTCTATGAACCTGCGCTCGCTAGAGTAGCTTAACAGAACATATATTTAGCTCCAGTTTGCAGCCTACGTGACTTTGTTACTGCTGCAAAGTAGATTGCGCTTTACGTGCGCGCGCATGGCTGCTTATACTGTATAAAGATAGCGTTTGTTTATGCGTGCACCGAGTCGCAGCTGATTGTACATACATGATATGATTTCACGGTGGCTATAAAAACGATAGCCGCCTCTAATAAAGGGTTCTTGTTCTGGCAGCCTTCGTCTGGCGTACTTCTTGGATGCTACGCGCTCCGACCACGATGTAGCAGTTACGACGTTTAAAGATCTTCACGATAGTTTCGCTCACAAAGTACGAACACGTTACAGGGTGATGTACAAATACAGCACTGTGTAATAATACACCAGTGATGCGTATTACACCGTCTACCCGCCACTGTAGCTTGCAGGCTCGTATCTTACGCTGCCAAGCTCGAGGTCGCGGGTTCGATTCCTGTCCACGACAGGCGCATTTAAATGAGGGGTGAATTGCAAGAACACCCATGTACTTAGATCTAGACGCACCTAAAGAAACGACACGAGGTCAAAATTAAGCACAGTTGAGATTTTACGTGTCAAAGCCCCGACGAGACTGCGACGCACTACGGCGTGCGTCACGATCTCATCGGGGCTTTGATACGCCAAACCCCATAACAACAAAAAATATATATACGCCAATGTTTCGCACTTCAGTTCTCTGAATACGTGCATTTCACAAAAGTTTGCGGTGTTGCGTCGCGTTGATATTTTACGAAGATGAAATCTTAATACGGTAAATTTTGAAATACACATTAATGTCTCAAAACTCTTCCAAAATTTTGCGTCTTTCAACATGTTTTCTACGAACATTAATTGGCTAAGTTGTGATTTTACTTAATGCCGACATGAGAATATACCATTTTACCTGACGTTCAATAAACGACATTTTTTAGGGGCGAAGCTCCTTAAGGCGGCACCCGTTCGTCCCTCGTAGTCGTAGTCGTAGTGCGTAACCAGTCTTACGCTTTGACCTCCAAGGTGGTGCCGGTGGGAGATTTTTCCTGTGCGTTGTTGAACAATAAAAATTCGCAGCGTGCGCGTTAACTAAAAGCCGAATTCTTCTGTCTCTCATTGCCCATTAGCAGCCATTGGCATGTTCCAGTAGGAAACGTTAGTAGAAGTGTAAGTGTTAGCTAAAAGCCGACTTCTGTCTCTCATTCCCATTAGCAGCCATTGTTTACTTCCAAGGTAGTGCCTGGTGAGATTTCTCCTGTGCGTGATTAAACAACAAAAATTTTGTTCAAAACGCCGTTGATTGATGAAATAAACCAACGAAAGACGCCAGATGTTTTGTAAAAGCAAAACGAAAGAACGCCAGATGTTTCTAAAGCAAAACGAAAAGACGCCAGCTGCTTAACGAAAGACGCCAGATGTTTTCTAAAGCAATGGTTTTCTAAACAATGAAAATTCACAGCGTACATGTAAAATTAAAGTGAGCTGCAAGTCGTCATGACTCATCGAACCTTTAGTATAAACGCGCCCGATCTCACGTCGGTGATGATGTACTGGGCAGAATTCACGGAAGATTCACGGTTTACCGATGAACCTCCGCAGCTTCGCCCACTCATCATCATTCACTCTGTGGATATGCTGTGATTTTTTTTATTGCTGTGTGTAAAGTGTTGAGAAACAAATTCTCTTCCAGCATATTTAAAGAAGCGTTCTCGAGGTAAAGCTTCCTGATTAGCGCTTTCCCATCTCCTGGTCCCAGTACCTCTGATTCGTGCGGTGCTCGCGCTGATTGCAAAATTCGGACTTCTGGTCTCATAATTCAATTAAGGAAATCGAATATTCACACAGCAGATTGCATATTTAAATGACGTTTCTTCTAAGAAGGAAAAAAAAACGAGGCAGTTAAGCTTTTTTTTTTGACCCACATACCAAAATTGAATTTCCTTCTGTCGAATCGGGACCGGCAATATTGAAGGAAAAAAAAAATGTTAACGTTTTACGTGCTAACATTTTACGAGCTAATATTTTTCGTAGGGTCAGCGTGTTGCTTGATCGCACAATTTGCATGGTTGTGTTTATAAGGAAATGAAATAGGTAGATGAAATTCGTTACCTTTAGAATGGGATAGCCAGCCTTAATTTTCATGTGTGTGTTTTCATGTGTGCACCTGACGCACTACTTTTTCTTTCTCTCTCTCTTTCTCTCGTTCTCTTTCTTTCTTTCCTTCTTTCCTTCCTTCTTCCTTTCTTTCCTTATTTCTTTCCTTCTTTCTTTCTTTCCTTTTTTTTCTTCTTTCTTTCTTTCTTTCTTTCTTTCTTTCCTTCTTTCTTTCCTTCTTTCTTTCTTTCTTTCTTTCTTTCTTTCTACCGACATCCACGTGTTTAGAAGCGCAACACTTCGGTTGCTACCGGCAACAACGATGGTCCTGTGTTTATATACCAGCATCAACGAAATGTGGCGACGTGAATTGACAAGTCACCTCGATAACCTCGATAAAAGATATGATTTTTCGTATCAGAAACGGCCCGTTGACAACAAGCCCACGATGGAGAGAGCGTCAGTTATTGAAAAATGGCGCATACAAATACGCCTGTCACAGGCGCACGTTCCAGTGCCTCATTTTTGTACACCCGTATTTCCGTGCACTCGCGGGTGCCGTGTTCTTTTTTAGAAGCTTAGCTCCTTAGGCCCGCACCACTCCGCGCCGTCGAAGCTCCCTTCTTTTAAGCATCACTTTAGGTTGCAGTGGCCGGTGATTTAAGAAATGTTTAGACCTTGAGCGGTTTGGTTCGAGCGCGCCAGAAATTCGAGGTTAAAAGAAATAAGCACTGTGCACAACTGGTTATAATTAATGGTCGTCTTCACTTTCACCACCTTTATCGTGGATTGTGAAACGACAACCATCACTCTAGCGCACTACGGGCGCTTTGTCGCATGTAGTAGCAGACGCTCTCCCCACCCGGCGCCGGCGCAAAAAGACAATGAAACGCTGCGCGCGGCGTTCCGTCGCCGCCGTCGAAGCTCCCCGTCGCATCACCACTCGCACCCCTCTCCCACCTGCCAACCTCTCCTTGCGCTCACTCGCTCAGTCGTTCCCGCCACCGAGCGCAGGAGACACCCTCCCCACCCTACTGCCTTCATGAAAGCCAGCAGCGAGATCAAGCGCATAGTCGTTTGCGTCCCATTTTTAAGGAGCTTCGCTCATCGTTTGTATTCGTACACGGAACAACTGCTAGTTTTAGAGCGTAGCTCTTAAGCGCCCGTTACTGCGTTGAGCGGCGTGGGCGTTGCCATCGCCGTCGTTGGTGTAACCGAGAGACATGGGAAAAAAACGTGGCTGATCCCTCTCTCATAGGAGTCGGTGTACCACGAAAGTGAAACGTGTCTTCACAGAAGTAGTGCTTATTGTGTAGTGATATATGAGAGCTCGTAAAATGTCTATTGGTGTTTGGCAGCTATAGCACCGTTTGACGTGGATGCACCCACGTTGACGCCTTGTGGCACATCTCCATCGCGACGACTTGCGCCCACGATCATGATTTAACCGTTGTGGTTGCTGAAGTGGTTAACATATACCTGGACACAGCGTATCGTGAATCCCGCGCAATGACATCAACAAGCGCATAATAAATACTGGCACTCGATATGCGTTTCATCAAAGCGTCGTCAATGCACCTTTTTTCATTTTCCTGTGCTACCCTCTGCCGTTTTGGTAGGGGTTTCGTAGAGGCCGGGAAAACCGGTATTGTCAGAAGCAAAGCCTCCGAGATGATGAGACGTTTAGCGACTTTTCCGCTAGGAGAGAGCACATGCGCGGGAGCGTCGTGCAAAAGATGGATTAAGGAGAGAAACGGCATTGTGTGCGCTTCCGAGTAATAGGGTAACCTACGACTTCGTTCATGCATACGTTACAACCATGCCCGTAGCCAGGAATTTTTTACGGGGGGGGGGGGGGGGGCAGTTTCTGAAAGCCTGTAGTATTTGAGAAAAACGCCTATTTTCGTGATTTATTTTCGATAAAACACCATGTGTAATCAAAATTTCGGAGGGGGGGGGGGGGCTGCCCCCCCCCCCCCTGGCTACGAGCCTGGTTACCACACTGCGCTTTAACAACAGGGGAGGCAGACGATCGTAGCTTGAGCCACGACCGCACGCAGGCGTTCCACATCTTGCTGGCCAATGTCTCGCTCCATTAAGGCACGACATTCGTCCGTCGACATCGTTGCCTTTCTGCAATGCTTATTGCAGTGTTTTATTAGTCCGTGCTATCGTATCGAAGCAGTCGGTGGCTGAGAGTAAACACCACTGGTGCATGTGCAAGCTGCACTGCTCGTATCGAGACGTTTTAGCCATGGCCTCCGAGATCGCACACAATATTGGAGGCCATGCATGCTATAACTGCGTCATCGCCGAATCATTCCCTATCGGCACTAGTAAGTGTCATGACGCATTACTTCACGTCACCACTCAAAGACGGCGGCACCCCCCCCCCCCTGCCCGCCTAGCCCCGGCAACAGAGAGCGCCGTGCGAGAGAGAATGTCTGAAAGATACAAGGCGCGTTTGTGGAGGATGGTGCATGTGCCTCGACAGCTTAGTCGGTAGTGCGCTGGGAGCTTATCGTCGCGGACCGGGAGGTCGTAGATTCGATTCCCTGCGGCGGAACTTTTTCTTTCTTATCCGTTAGAGTCCATGTTATCAACGTCATATGAGTGACGGAAATACGTCACTGAAGTCTTGGTGTACCCCGGCATAAAACGCCTTCGTGTTAGAATAAATGAGAAAAAAGAATACTCAGGATTGAACGGGAATTGAATCCGGGCTCTCTGCGTGGCAGTTGAGTGTTCTACCACAGAGTCACGCGGGTGCTTGAAACGCATTTGCGAAAAGACCCTATACAGGCGTCATGTGGGCCAAGGAATCGCGTTAACCTAGGTAACATAGCGCGGCAGAAGACTAAAGGAAAAACCAGTCATCACACATTGTTAATTGCGCAACGAGTGTGTGGTTCTATGCTTCCCACCCACTGCAAAGTGCTCAGCCCTAATTCTTCATCGTCATCAGCCACGTGCAGCGTCAACAAAGTGCACATAATACCTTAAAGATATGTGTAGCGGGTACCTCGCTTATCCGCAGAAAGACGTATAATGGCGCAGTGGGTGCTGTCCTACTTCACAAAAATTATGATTTATGGCGTAGTCGATACCTTGCGGAAAACCAAAGCTTCAAACACAGCTGGCCTTGCCATCTGTCATCGCCGAGCAGACAATTAATAGCCATGGCCATAGGGTCGATCAATATAGGTTTTTTTTTTTCGCCACACCTACAACGTCAGTTTGTGAGGCAATACAACCTTCGCTTTAAAATGCAATAGCAAGTCGTAAAGCACTTGCACAAACAGTAACATGCGTCTAAAGCGTCCAGTTCGGGCAAATATCTCGAACTATATAGTATTGATTAGCACAATGGTCACGCGAAAAATAGTAGCAACGCTGCTCTTAAAGGATGCACCAGTCGTGTCGTCGTGTTTGCGTTTCTCTCGTGTCTGCTTTTTGTGTACCTTTTAACGCCTGCAATAGTCTCACAGCAAGCACCAACTACGTCAAGAACAAGTTCTATTGCGAGAATGTATGACAGTTTCGAGGTGCTGCCCCGTAAATTAAGGGTACCTTTTGAAGGCTGTTCTTGCGGAGGTGTTCAGCGTTTGCCCGCAGCTATCGTTTCTGAAGACGGGTGCTATGTTTTCGCTACGGCAAACAAATCATCGGTCTGCGCAGTCGGGTTATGAAAGCAGGTACTTACTGAAGAAAAATCCTTTCGACCTCGGCCAGTGATTTCTGCAGCCGCTTACAGAAGCATTGTTAGACGGCTTGCTCATTCATATTCAGCAGAGAGGAATACCATGTAGTTCTTGACAATGATCGATCCAGAGAATCCTGTTGTAGGCCTACTTTGTTGATCATGCTAAAAGACAGCTAGCGCGCACCCTCCAACCACGCCCCACACACGTGCTCGAAAAGACCAACTTTATGCGCTGTCATGCCCGAAAGACAGTTAACAAACATTGTTTGCGAGCTTGAGAGAAATGTCCCGTCAGTAGACCAGTCACGCATGACATTTACGCACGAATTCTCTCAGTGCGGCCCGTATACTATATGCTGATTATGTACGGTTACAAAGATCGCAAAGCCAAACTAATCCGCACGTAAAGCGTGGCTTGGTATGAGGGTAACTTTTAATCGTCCGTCGATCCTTTGACACAAGATGGCCGGCTTAAAATAGGGTGATAATGACCTATGTTGTAAATTTGTATACCTAACCCCTGATATAACTTGAGGGCGCTGCTGCGGCTTGTAAGGGAAACCAGACTGAACGACACGTTGTGGCTATTCACTGATAATATCGGTGTTTAGTTCCTGATATCACTGTGATATCCACTTGACATCTTCATGATATCACTGTGGAGAATATCGCTGTCCAGGTATCACATGATACTGTCCAGGTATCGTGATATCACTCTCATGATATCATAACATATCCGCTTTCGTTCTTTCAAGCCTCATTTCCCCTTCCCAGGAACAGAATTGCCAAGCGGAGATTACTTCTGATTAGCCTGTCTGTCTTTCCATTACATTTCTATCTCTCTGTAAAAAAAGGGGGAAAGGAAAGCTTTTGAGGAACCCTTTATCGTGCAGACACCACACTTTCCGTTCTGTCCTCGCAAGAACTGCGGCCGCACTCAGGCATGGAATCGAACCTACGACGTTGCGCTCGGCACAGAGGTATGCTGCTGTGTCTGCGGTGCCGTCTAGTGTTGTGTCAGCCAGGAGCGTAGTCAGAAATTTTTCTCCTGGAGGGGTATGAGGGAAGGTGTTCAACCACTATTCATGTATGTCAGTGCGTGTGTGCGTGTATATATGCAAAATTAAAAATTTTGGGGCAGGAGAGCGGGGGGTAGGAGGGGGGGAGGTCTGAGCCCCAATTCACCCTTCTGGCTACGTCAATGGTGTCAGCAACCTTTTGGGCATAAGCGCGGCCGGCTGGTAACAGTGACTGCAGCTACCTCCGGAGTGCACGACGGTTCTTTACCTCGCCTCGGTGCGAAAGCAGTTGCCAACCACGCAACTCCGCTGTGCCGCGAGCTACCGGACTTACTTAATAAAGACATATAGCAGATCCAAAGGCGCATAACCAGGAACCCGAAACCTCGAAATGGTCGTTCTCCGATGCATCAATCTGCCCTCATCCGAGCGACATTCGATGCGGGCCCCACGAAGCCGAAGAGACGGGCGGCAGCTATATTGTTGCGTCATGCTTCGTTGCCTCGAGCAGGATAAGAGAAAACGCGCTGCACGTCGACAGCGCAAAGTGATACCTATTGCTTTTCATTGAAAGCACTTCGAACTAAAAGCAGTTTGTCGGCGCAAAGCCGCTCGTGTTTTCAACGTTTACAAAGAACGCCGATGCGGGACCCGGCGCAATGTACGTGGCAGTCGGCAAAAAAAGAAAAAAAAAGGAAAAAAAAGAAGCAGAACGAAAACAAGTGAAAAAATAGGCAAATGAGAAAGGCTGGGTCTCGCACTCACCGGAGTAAAGGCTAAAAGACTGATTAAATTCTCGCAAATAGAGACCCGATATTGAAGAGCCGAGCGAGTGCTGAAAACTTCAGCGAGAGATTTGCGCAGCACCGAAAAAAAAAAGAAGAAAACAAACGCAGGAGAAAGAATAAAGAAGTATAAAGATCTGCGTTTCGTCAAGTCTAAAAGCGAGCACGCCGCTTTCATCTGCGTTTAAAATTTAAATGCCCCCGTCTCTCGAGTAATCAAAGCCAGCGACGTTTGACGTACGCAGTGACCCTGTTGAAAGAAACGAACCGTTAAAAAACAAACAAACAAACAGGGAGACTGCAGAATAAGCGGCAGCATACATTAAGAGCAGCGGTATACACAAAAAGCGCTCGAAGCCGGGGCTTGGGAAGTTTCGCAACGAGCGGATTTTTTCCCGAGAATTCGCTCGACGAATAGAGATCGCGGCGCGCGTGGGCGCGGAGGTGTGCTATGGGCGCTGGCGTTGCCGGCAAATCTGTTTACACTTTGGCCAGCTTTTCGCGCGGCTTTGGATTGGCTCGGATGTGGCGTCATCGGGCTCTTGAAAGAGACCACATATGCGCTCGACGAGCCTCTCTTTCTCTCTCTCTCTCTTTCTCCAACACAAACACCGACTCTCTCCCTCTCCCTCTTTCTCTCTATGTCTCACCTCCCTTTTTTGTCCTCAGGCTTGCGATGTTTGCATTGTGTAGTGCGAGCATTGAATAAATTAGGCGGTAATACGCAGGGGAGGAGGCTCCGCGGAGAGCTTTCAGGTCAAGAGCCCATCACGACAATAAAAAAGGCGTATTCTAAGACTGAGTGGGGAGTGACCTCGGAAAAGACGACCTTGAAAAGGCCACCGTCCCTTTCTAAATAGCGCGCAAATCAGTGTGCAGGCAACGTACAGTGGATTTAAACGGCGTGGGACGTCCATTAAATGCATATCTGGGTTACAATAACAAAAGTGAAAAAAAAAAAAGAGCGAGAGAAAGCAACAACGGCGAACATGAGAGGTATTTTTTTTTCAGAAAACATGTGAGCTCGGAGGTTACTCACCCTGTTGGGCGCGACAGGTCCTTGGACTGCTGCATGATGTGGCAAAAGCCTGCGAATAAATTCAAGAACGGTGCTGTTCTATACAAATTCGTTGTGAAACCTAATTGATTGATTGATTCATGTGAGCGAATGAGTGAGGGACCGACCGATTGATTGATTGATTGATTGATTGATTGATTGATTGATTGATTGATTGATTGATTGATTGATTGATTGATTGATTGATTGGTATGATCACATAAACAGGCTAACTGAGTAACTGCATAGGGACTTAAGAATCTCGTAATCAAGTTCTGGTAAAAGAGAGATGTGCTGCCAAAAGTGTCAGGACGTCCCGTGATAACTGGCTTGGAGAAGAACGTCGCGTTCTAAGACACGCGCGTCAAACCATGCCGTTAAATGTGTAGTCACAGCAGTAGGTGCTGTAAACGCCATTACAAAGTAAAAAATACAGCTACATTTTGTATGCACGCGCGAGTCAATTTCTTCAACGCCAATGTGGAAAACGAAGGAAGAGCTGACCGATCTGTAATTGAAAGAAAAAAAAACACCAACGCTGCCACTGGATATTTACACATTAAGAAATCCTGTCGAAAAGGCTGATGATGAATGGCTGTGTTTTTGGAAGACCCAGAGTGAAGATTTCTTTCGAACTTATCATGCACACACGAGTACGGCCGGCTTGTTGCGTACGCGATTCCAGGGAACCGCACATGTTCGAGATAGACAACGTCAAAGCGAACATCCATTTCCCGCTGAAAATAATTGCCCTTCGTCAAAAGGAACCGCAGTCGCGCTCGTACAGCGCTCTCTGCTTCTTCTCGATAACGCATCGATCACATCGCGGCCTTCGATTTATCGTTTGTTTTATTTTCTTCGCTCAGCCTTCAACTTGACCTTGAGCTCAATCACTGACGATTGTGCGTTTCATTGCCTGAAGATCAAAGCGGGTTGATAGCCGCGCAAATAAAAGACATTAAAATTTATAAGAATAATTTGTGAGGTTTTACGTCCAAAACCACGATCCGATTACGAGGCACGCCGTAGTGGAGGGCTCCGGAAATTTAGACCGTCTGGTGTTCCTGAACGTGCACTGACATCACAGTACGCGGGCCCTAGTATTTCGCCTCCTTCGAAATGCGACCGCCGTGGCCGGGATCGAACTCCCGACTTTCGGGTCATCAGCCGAGCACCGTAACAAGAAATGTGCGTAAGCGAGGCAGTACAGTACTTCGAGAGACGCGCTGTTAAGTACAACCTCGCGAGGAATGCTTTCCACATTTCAAAGATACAACCGAAATAGCTTAAATTTTTACTCAAACCACACGAGAAGAAAACGAAGGAAATGTACCCAAGCTGAAATTTTTATCGCCAGACGGGGTCGTAAAGAAGCTAGAAGGTCAGAGAGGCGGAGAGGACTTATTGGATGACAGCGATGGAAAAGAAGCCGGCTCTGAGTAACTACCGAAAGGGAAAAAAACGAAATAAGGAGGGAAAGGTTTTATGATAATTCAAGGGGAAGCGCTTTACTGCTTGAAGCAAGGTCGGGCTGCCTTAGAACGCGTAGTTATAAAGCGAGATTCAGTAACGAAGAAGAACAATGTACTATCGTGAGCAATATGAGCTCGAACACGCGAGCGCGTGTCTAATAGCCTCGAACCCTACATCGGCTGATTCGCAGCGACCGGTGTCGGAAACAAAGTGGAAAGGGCGCTGCGCTTCCGCTAGCTATTGACACTCCCGCCTCGATATCGTTGCTGCAAAACATCAGCTTATAATGTGTCAGTGGCCGCTAGCGGTGATATGAATTCACATCAGTGCGCACAGCCCCACCCATCAGGCTATGCAGCTGCTGAGATATCAGTTGTGACGTAGCCTGCACTGATGCACAGGCCATGCTTGCATTATAACTAGGTGGTGTTGGCTGAGTATTTTGATGTCTCTTTTTTTATTTTGTTTTTCGTGCAATTTCTTTTGGCGTTATCATTGCTAGCGGCCGATGGCACGCAATCAGCAGCCATTTCGCAGCAACGCTAGCGAAGCGGGAGTGCCAACAGTCAGCAGAAGAGCGCCCCTCCTTTCCCCTCCGGTTTCGGCAGCGCCATCCACGTATCACGTTATCTCGGTTTTGAGGCTATTCGCCACGCGGTCGCGTGTTCGAGCTCATATTGCTCACGATAGTACATGCTGCGGGGGAACTAAGGAAACGATGGAACATGTACTGATTGAATGTGGCGATATTCACCCAGGTATACTTGTGAGCACGAGTCTACATGAAGCCTTGGGTTTTAGGGACAACAATAGAAAGCTGAACACGTCCGCGATGGAAATAAGTAAGAGACGGTTAGAGTATTGGTGGGAGAAGAGTAGAGATAAAGTACAAAAATAAATAATGGGGGAAAAAAATAAGGTCATTCTGCCTTAAGAGGCAGAGAGATAGACCGTGAATTTATAATTTTTTTTTTGGTATAATAAGATAGATTTAATCAATCTAGATAAGGTATTAGGCCAGCATGAAACAAGGAAGTTTTTTCTTTTTTCTTCGAGCATGGTGGCAGACTTGTCATCGCTCCGTTATAAAGGGGACGCTCATAGCATCCATCCATCCATCCATCCATTGGCGCAATGTAGCAACCAACGGCAACCCTGCTTTCAGAATCGGGCCCATATATGTAAGCCATTATTATAGTCCTGGTTCCAAACAAGTTGTGTGCATTGTGTAAGGGATATAACTGCGCAACGATAAATAAATAATAAATAAATAAATAAATAAATAAATAAATAATAAATAAATAAATAAATAAATAAATAAATAAAAGCGCTCGGTTGCTTTGCTGAATAAACCTGCTACACGTAATTAAGCAAGCACTAGCGTCCCTAGCGACGCTTGGCATAACGGTAGCATGCTTGCGTGACGCTATAGCATATTGATAATGTCCTCGACATGGAGGAAAGCCTTCGTGCAATTGTGAACTAAATCTTCAATTTTACCTTGACTTTTACTTACACTCTAAGAAAATAAAAAAACTGAGTCATTTTACTCTTTTTTGTGAGTCCTGAGCTGCCATGCATATGACTCTCTTTATAAAGACACGAGAACTCTCTTTGTAGATCACTATACTCTCACCGGAGAGTCGTGGCACCCAAAAGAGAGTTACGTGTCTCTTTAAGGAGAGTCATTTACGTGGCACGTCAGGACAGGACTCACGAAAAAAAAGCATACATACTCTTTTTTATCTTATAGTATGGATGATGCAACAAACACAATGACATTGCGGAATGAAAAAGGAGCGACATCGCTTTAAGTGCGTAGGTGCGCGCAAGCAACAAACAGTATCCGCTGGCAAAGCACGGTGAGAGGCCCGGAGGAACTCTCAGTGTTGTCTTAACTGTCGTAACTGTACAGGTATCGATAGTGGCACTGTGAATGTGTAGACACTTGCGGGAGAGACAGACCGAAATAAGGGTTACGTTAGGCGACTTAACCCTTTTTTCGAAGTATAATCAAATGGCGATTTTGGGACGTTAAACCTCAACCGTTATTATTAACCCTTACTCAAAGAGCTAAACCAAGCAGCAGTCTGAGATGAACCGAAAAAGATGAAAATCTGGACGAGTTCGAGTAGCGAAACCAAAAAGAGACGTACAAACAAGGCAAAAACCAATCCGATACCTCGCGGGCGCGAACCGTCTGGAGAGTGCACGTTTGGCTGCAGAGAAGTTTAAATAAAAAAGTTCTTGGCTTTCTTCCTTGCGCAAGTCGACCGATCAAGTAGGCCTCTCACTGAGTCCACACACCTTTTTTCTTCTTTTATTGGTTCTTTTTGTAATACCGTACGCGAGAAGAGTTTCGATAAAATCCGGGTGCGCGAGAAACTTATTGGTGCTATCGTTCTCCTGCCCTAAACTTCCCGGACGATAGAAGACGATATCCGTGGTTGTGACGTGACGTCAATACACGACGATTTATTTGCCTCTCCGAGCCGTTAAATGTGTCGTCGACTTGACAGCGCCCCTTCGCTTTACTTTGTCCTTGTTCGATAGATAGTGTGAAAAAAAGAAGTCACTCGCTTTTAAAAAACTAAATGTGCGGAAATCGATAGTTGTCTGAATATGAAGAAGGTATGTACTATTAAAGTGCTATTGGAGTCTTAACTGCGGCGGAGGTGATGTCAGTATAAGAGTGATCAGACAGCTGAAGGGATGTAAGGGTGTAAGGGTGTAAGGGTGTAAGTGACATAAAGTGCTGCGCGATGTTGTACTCAAGTCAAAAGGGATATGGATGTCACGGAAACCAGGGTGACAGTGACGTAAACACGCGTGCAGCGCAGACAAAGACGAAAGGACAAAAATAATGACAAAGACGAGCGTTCGTTCTGTCCTTTCGTATTTGCGCTGTAGGCAAGTTTAAAATAGAATACCAGCTTGCCCGTACTCAAACGCTCGGACAGTAATGCACGTGGAATACGCACATGCAACTAAGCGTGCTGCCAAAAAAAAGAAAAATAATAACAATTGAATACCTACGCAGAAAACATCGACGCTCTTTAAGGCAGAGATAAAGACGTATTAAAAAAAAAACATCGACACTCCGCGTTTCACAGAAAGAGCAACAGACGGAAAATTAGCATTAGAGCATGTTCCAACGCGCAGAAGCGCGGGATGAGGAAAAGATAGACTACCTCGGTTGGCGGTCCAAGGTCAGCTACCTGCCGCGACATACATCATGGTTGTTTCGGGTTCATCCGTTGCACCACTGCGCATATCTCGTGTAACCACGTGACGACCTACGGTCTTCGTGGTGTATACCGCGTCCAAATGCATTGCTCACGCCCGAAGCAGCTCTATACCATGGTACGCGTTTTGGTCTGATCGCGTTTGAAAGTGCTGAAATTTTGCGATTGCGAAGGATTTGGGCTTCACATACTGCAGATTTGGCAGATTAGTACGTTAGATATGAAACGGTTAGGCTGCGATAGGTGCTGGATTCAAAGGCTAATCACCAACAACCCCCCCCCCCCCTCCCCCCAACGCCGATGCTAGAGGACAAGTAGTACGGTATTCGAAATAGACCCGACATTAACGATAGTTGGAGGAGGCTCCTTCGTGCTATTTTTCAAACAATTTCCGACGTACGGATCACACGCATTAATTCTCACGGTACGATCAATAAACCATGCAAGCATGCTGCCTTGGAACGCTTCCTCATCTTTAGGCAAGAAAAAGGAACACGCAGTCGCCAAAATGAAAAAAAAAAGAAAGAAGAAAGCTCAGGAGAGCAAATGAGGCCGAGGGCATCACAATCAAACGGTAGCATTAGCCAGGAAAGAGAACGAGAGAGGAGGAACGGAGAAAAAGAGAGAGGGAGCTTAGGACCGGACATTCGTCTGATATGCAAAGCAGCAATCAAGAATCTCGGGAAAAATTTGGAAGAGAGGTAACGAAGACAAACTCGGCGCGAAACACACACCCGAGCAGCTTCAAAAACGACCCCGCGTACACAATCAAAGACAAAGGGCGCTCGCGGCGAAGTGAAATTCTCGCGAATATGAACGAGAGAGAAAAAGAGAGAGAGGGGGGAAGAGAAAACTGGCAGGGAAGACGAGAATAACGAACGAAGCGAAAGAAGAAAAAGAGTAAGGTCGAGAGATATGTGTGTGTTACGCGGTTATATAGATTCGCAATCAAAGACCGTCCCTCGAAGTTAAATTCGACGAAGATGCGGGAGAGTGAAGAGAGGGTCGGCGAGGATGAGAACGAGACAGAAATTGAGACAGAAAAAAAGTGAGAGGGAGAGAGAAGGGGAGCTGTTCATCAGCGCTATAGCCTGCCGCCCTCCGTGAGCCGCTCGTTGAGGCAACTCAATTTTCTCCCGACTCGGTGGGAAGATAGATACATCGGTGCCTGCACCGCCGCGTAGCCTCCTCCTGTTCCCTCTGTTCGGACTGGACTGCAGCCGCGGCGGCGGTGGTTTCAGAAGAAAAGGTAAAGAAAAAAAAGGGAAACGCGTTCCCACCAAGACCCGCGACCACTACGGAAAGAGAAAAAAAAAACGTTACGTTGGTCGCGCGCGCACTCTCCGCACACACACGCTCCTGTTCCCTCATAAATTTCAATCACGTTCTACAACGCCACGCTGAGTCTCGCTCGTCCGCGAATGGCCGCCGGCTTGGTGCTGCGGTAAAGCTGGCGAATAAACGTGAGGCATAGTTTTTCTGTTTTCTTTCTCCCTTCATTTTATTCCTAAACCACATGTCTTACACGTTGCGGAATCTACGTGGCGGCGGCGTGCTGCCGTCGTACGAGAGTTCATTTATGTCTCAGTTTCGTTTTCTTTGCTTTTTTTTAGGTGGTTCACTCGAGCTTGTGTCTACTGTGTTACGTTGTACAGTTCGACTCTAGCTCAACTATCAACTAAACCTCTACATGTTTGCCCTCTGTCGTATCTTCCTTCCCCAGACCTCGGGTTCTGTTTCCTAACCTTCGTCCCAAATTTCCACCACGCCATCCCATTACAGTTCAGCAGACACATTCGTTTCACCCGGTATGTCGTAATTTTTCGTCCATTTTGTTTTCTTGTGACGTGGTGTACACATGTGTGCGTATTTTTGTGAGTAAGAAAGAGAGAGAGAAGGAGAGAGGGAGTGTGTGTGTGCGTGTCGTGCGCGAATTCTCGCTCCCGCGTTTTCTCCCCGTATACTGCGGGGGTCGTGTTTATAGAGTACGCCATCCCTTCTTTTCATCTGTCCCACACGCAGCTCGGGAACAGGAGTACGTTGATTTCACAGTACGTTTCTTACCGTTCTGTACGTTGGCGAAATTATTCAGAGAACTCACTCACTCACTCACTCACTCACTCACTCACTCACTCACTCACTCACTCACTCACTCACTCACTCACTCACTCACTCACTCACTCACTCACTCACTCACTCACTCACTCACTCACTCACTCACTCACTCACTCACTCACTCACTCACTCACTCACTCACTCACTCACTCACTCACTCACTCACTCACTCACTCACTCGGTTTCTACGGCTTCTTCGACATCGAGCACCCGGGTTCACACAAGTCCTGACATCTTACTTATTGTGTGCAGTTTTTCTTTTCTTGCTTCTTTGCGTTCGCGAGACATCTCTGTCCTCTTCTCAGACCTAGATGGTCGATTAATGAGAAGCGATATTTTCCTAGTTTGACCCATACGTGATTCGCGATGCCGCGCTTTCGCCTCTACCGGCATAAGAAATTGGATTCGGAGATGTCAGTTTCGGCTTTTAGACGGCTGCATAAGCAAATGTACCTACGAGAAACGAAGAAGGTGACTTGCTTCGCCGTATGCTTCTCCTTCGTTCAGTTGACACGAAACAAGTTTTGCTCAAACTGCTGCTTGGGCGAGTTGGTTCAAGGTTAAAATAGATTTACCAGCGCAAAAAGACGAAACGCTCAAAAAACACTGTGTGTGTACGTGTGTTCCTTCTTAAGTGTTTCGTCTTCTTGCGCTGGTAAATCTATCTTAAGTTTAGCTCGAACGATATCTATGTTTCACGAGGTACACTTTTGTATATGTTTAAGAGGGTATACGCCCTTTGAAATTTTCCCTCCTTTAAAATTTTCATGCCTGTGTACGACAGAGCAAGAATTTCGACGTCATTTTATGTATATATTTTGTGAATAATTTATTTTCCCACACTTTTAGAAAAGGGGAGGGGGGTGGGGGCAAGCGCGACATGGTAATATCGTTATCCAAGGAAATACTCAAGCCGACGTCGTAATGATTCCGCTATAGTTGGACGCGAATGAAAACACAGAACTCGATTGAGCTGCAAAATAATTAATTGTTGGGCTAGTTGGTTCAACCTATCTGATGAGCGTTCAACATATCCCTCATTAGCGTCTGTTCTTCTGTGTGGTCTTGTCCTTCCTTCCAAGCCTTCGCTCTACCAACCCAGATCGATTGAGCTGTAACTACACAAGTACGCTGCACTCTTAATTACGTACTGTGATGCTATCACGAAGCATTTTACTCGTACATTTTGATACCTCGATGACTTCGCGTACAGTCATGTCTGCGAAATTCCTGGACTTTCAGTGCTAAAGTTACGCCTGAGCGATTTGAGCGTAAACATCATCGCAAGGAACCAAAGCAGTTATCATATTGGAGGACGACTGCGCGACTTCTATGTTCAGAGACGCCAAAGCGCGAAGGCTCCGGCGCTTTTAAAGGTCCGCATATACTGTGGTGGAGCCCGCGAAAGAGACCCCGCCTCTCTATCATCACCCCCTCTCCCTTCCACTGCGGTGGCTGCAGGAGAGGAGGAAAAGGCACATGCATTCGAAGCCGGCGCTGGCGCCATTTAAAAGAATATGCATTTCAGCATTTTACGAACCTGCTTTTATGTATAGCCACCGACATTAGCGAAACAGATCCCCCTAGGCACAGATATCAGTACGCGCGAAGTGCGAATATGATAAGACCATCGATAAATCTCCTGCGCCACAGTTGCCCCTTTGATATAGACAACGCCAAACCATCCGGCGAGCCTTCACTACACTTGATGACGGGCTCTTTTTGGTAGAAGTGATTCTGGGAGCCTGGCTTCACGGCTTATACATACAAGTCATACAAGTCTTCCTGCGATCCTTGAAGGCGACTGACTTAAGACGTTGGACCCTAGACCCAATACCCTGCGCCATGCATCTGGAGTTTTCCCTTCTTTCTGTCTCCTCCCTCCTCGATTCCCCTCTCCACGCGTAGGGTAGCAAACCGGACAACGTCAATTTTTTCCGGCCTTTCTTTCACTACCCCTCTCTCTCTCTCTTTCTAGCTTACTAGCGCCTCCGTCATCTTCAAAGCCTCACCACAAGTATACCACTTCAAGCGCATGGTTATACTCTAAAAGACCGATTAGCTTTGTCAAAGCGCTTCGGCTATGTGCTTACAGCAACAGCCTTATGGTCGATACATTCTGCCTGTTGTGTAGTGTAGCGAATTAGACGCGCGTCTCCCTGCAATAAGTGTTTTCTCTCTATATCTCTGCCCCCACCCCTAGTCATATAAGGGGGACTGACTAATTATATGAAAGAACGAGATCAGTTTTATAGTTCGTACGACTTTTACCAGGCGTGTATCTTGGCATGCAGGTTTACATCTCTGTGGCTTTCGTGATTTGGGGCAAAATCGACGAATCTCAGCAAATTCTATTTAGTATGTGTTCTATTATAGCTAAAAACATCTCTTTGCCACTTGGGCCATGTGTACTGATGTTGGTAATGATATTGTTTTCCGCCCGAATATCAGCTTGTTCTTACACATCAATTATTGTCCCATGTTTATGAACTCAACTGGGTGCCTCTGTCGGTTTTGGGACGGCTAACTGCCCTCGCACAGTAGACTACGCATGGTAATCTAAATCATTCACCTTTTGCCCTAAACACATTCCTGCTTCGCCTGTTACACGGTGATCAGTGTCCCGCGCGTGATCTTGCCGGCTACTTCTTAGGCACTAAGTGGCGCTCGGCTGCTGACCCGAAGGTCGCGGGATCGAATCCCGGCCGCGGCGGCTGCATTTTCGATGAAGGCGAAAATGTTTGAGGCCCGTGTACTTATTTAGGTGCACATTAAAGAACGCCAGGTGGCCGCAATTTCCGGAGCCCTCCACTACGGCGTCTCTCATAATCATGCCGTGGTTTTGGGACGTTAAACCCCAGATATTATTATTATTATCTCAGGCACTAAGATACGCTATTTGTTACCGGGAGCACGGCTTAATTCCGCGTCGTAAGTACTTAACGTGACTGCATTTTACTCCGCGCGCGTAGCATTTTTATCGCCACGCACAGCAGCTTTGCCCTAATGTAGACATATAGAACCGTGTTGTATATACAACCGCGGCCCTGCTGCTCCCTCTGGTTCCTCCAGCCGATCTAGCAAGCTCGAGTCGTGTCTCGTGGAGCGCGATAAAGGCATACTTTCGACCTGGTCATCTCCGCGTCTTCATGTGATTTCTGGGATGGAGAGCACTCCCCCCGAGTTGCGCGCGGACGACGGGTCTCCAACCACAGAAAAGGACTGGGACACACTCCTCCCAAGTCCCCACGAGGACGACCAACCAAATAAAGTTATTTATTTATTTATTTATTTAGACAGACAGACAGACAGCAGACAGACAGACAGACAGACAGACAGACAGACAGACAGACAGACAGACAGACAGACAGACAGGACAGACAGACAGACAGACAGACAGACAGACAGACAAAGAGAGATAGATAGATAGATAGATAGATAGATAGATAGATAGATAGATAGATAGATAGATAGTAGATAAGATAGATAGATAGATAGATAGATGAGATAGATAGATAGATAGATAGATAGATAGATAGATAGATAGATAGATAGATAGAATAGATAGATAGCTAGATAGAAGATAGATAGATAGATAGATAGATAGATAGATAGATAGATAGATAGATAGATAGATAGATAGATAGACTCCCAAAGCGTTACAGACCGGAGAGGGGGGCCACGGTCCCACCTTCGACTGGTCCTAACTGCCCACTACTAAAGTCCAACCGGCATGTGCTCCAGTAACGTGTAGTATAGCAAGGGTATTTTGGAGGGCCGTTAACACAGGTTTTCGTGGCCTAGGAGCTAATCGTTTGTCACATCTGTCGTTGCACGCGTAGCCGCTTTGCACGCCTTCTAATTGCTGCGGGGGCTCTTGGTTTGTGGCGTAACAGGTGCGAGGCTGTTGCAGCGGGTCTCCGTCGCCTTGCTCTGTCTCGGATTCTGGAACGGTTGTACTCCGAACTGCTGTCCTTTTTTCGGAGCAATTGTTCTTCCTTGGGGAAGAGGAATTTCTACGGCAGTGGTCGTGCCGTTTCTTGTCCGCGATTGATGGACGTGTGCGGCTGTTTTTTCAGTTGGCCTGGCTGTTGTGATTGACAAATGTATGCAATAATAATGTATAATAATAATGTATTATTACAGTGTGTGCATGTCCCCGTATTCATCTGGGCACTTGTATGTGTGCACTTGCATTTCACGCTAATACTATACAATTATGCAGATTGTCTGCTTCATAACATCTGTTGTACACATCTTAATTAATTATTTATTAATTAATTTTATTTTCCTTTGTCAAAAAAGAAGGAGACCGGGCTGAAAGCCGGCCTTTTAGTCCCGTGAACATGCAAGCATATTGACGAAATTATGCATATTGTCACGGGGTCGTGACGTTGACGAAGGTAGCAGTCGACGTGTTAGACTAAACTTTTTATTTGGGCGCACCTGTGCCCGGAAAACGAAAAGCCACACTACAAGCAATACACGCTGTAGGTCGATAGCGGCGAACAGAGCGTCGGCCGTCGATAAACTGATCATCGCCGGGACGCGCCGTCTTTCATAGATCACGTATAGAACTTTCAGCCTTATCACTGGTGGTCGCGCAAGCTCCGGAATAATCCCGACTATTCCCGTCGTGCGCGCAATCTTAACAAAATGATCTACTACAATCGCGAAGCTTCTCAAACACTGCGGGGCGGTCTGCGCCGAGCGTTGCTAACTGTCTTTGCGGGTGGAACACGAAAACATCAAAAATAGACACTGGCGGCAATACTGTGACAATAAGTTTGTGATCAGTGTGTCTATGTTAGTCCCAAGTAGCATGTTAGTGACATGCTGTGAACTTTGCCATTTCTGTAAAAATATTTCATGTAAATAATGCTTATTCCTTTGCAGATGTTACTGTCCTATTTGCATCGTCACTGTGCCCAAATTTCCGCAGCGTCATACGATGTAATAAACATTTTGAAAACACATTCTCGAAATCATATTTGCAATCTTTGACGATGTTATATCATAGGCCCTAGTAGCATGCGCGAGTGGTATCCTGTGAACTAAAAAAGCAAAACTTCGGCATATCCCACGCATTGTAGGAATCGGTTTCATGCGAAGCAGTCAGCCACTAGCAGCTTATGCCGGATTTTTTGCTTTGAACCAAGCGTTACGAGGTGTATCGAAGTCTTTGAGTAAATTAAGTAGTTATGCCCATATCGTCGTTTTGCCAAGCACGACGACTAGATTGGCCTTAAAGAGTAGCTCACGGCCTGACGTAACGTAGGCACTCATGTTACAGCAGAGACGTCGCGATTGTCACCAAGAAGTACACACTACAGTGCGATGATGTGCATATCAAAAGTAGCTGTCGTAGGCGTATTCGTGCAACGCTTGATCATACATTACGGAGTCATAGGTGTGCGTATGTAATGTTTATTACATTGATATAAAAGCGGATAGCCCACACTGCAACCACAATTGGCGTTGCCATTACGCGACGCTTGTATAGGGTCTTTTACAGAAGCTGTTTGAAGCACTGGCATTGCCCGGTGGTAGAATACTTGACTCTCATGCAGAAGGCCTGGGTTCGATTCCGGCTAGAGCAGTTGTTATTACTCTTTGCTTCCATCGGGATATTTCACCCACTGACAACGCCGCCGACGCCGGCACCGCAGTTTCTGCTACACGGGTTCCTTCACGCTGTCGCGTTAAGATTTTCAAAGTCTGGTTTGATACAGACCCACCTGCTGGTCTCTATCACCTGTGGCGCATACCACGGGCCGCAGTATGCGGTTATGTGCCGCACGCGACTGGTGCAAATGGTTTCATTACGCACGCGAAATGCAAGTCGCTTTACTCATGTCTTCTAATAAAGAGTGTCTCTCTCTCTCTCCATTACTCATGTCATGACCTGCGACTCGTGTTCGTCGTATACATTCACGTCCTCCTATGCCAGTCCCGGTATACATCAAGTTAAGGAGACGACCATGAGAGCGCCAATACGAAGATAGATAGATAGATAGATAGATAGATAGATAGATAGATAGATAGATAGATAGATAGATAGATAGATAGATAGATAGATAGATAGATAGATAGATAGATAGATAGATAGATAGATAGATAGATAGATAGATAGATAGATAGATAGATAGATAGATAGATAGATAGATAGATAGATAGATAGATAGATAGATAGATAGATAGATACGCTCAAAGTTCCTTTGGTTCGCTAAGAAATGCTTCGCATTTAATAATTCCTAGCGGCGATTTGGCGAAAGAGATAGGTTCAGTCATAGATATTGCCATATATGTTGTCCGCGAAATGACCAAGCCGGTTGCGGTCTTCCCTAAGCAAATGCAATCCGTGCTAAGAGAATGAGACGTGTCCGAGTATGACATTAAGCGTTTTGAATTTACTTTTCTTGCCACAAAGTTGTATACGGCTAGGTGAAACCAAACACTCGTCTCTCCTGTTTATGCAAAAACACCTAGCGCGTATGGAATGGAATGGAAAAACTTTATGTAGGTCTTCCGGGGCGTGAATTAGCACGTAGCGGGCCGTTCCCACGTCGGGACAGATAGGCCTAGCCTCTCGACCACGTATGTGCCAAATAAATTGGGAAACGAAACAGGGGGCATTGATTGAGGGCTCGTTTCTTTTGTCAGACACAACGTAGTGAAACCAGTAGACAACGAATCTAAGGAAGGTATAGGGGATATTATATGTTTTAACTGCGGTATAGTAATTCTGACATAATTGGAAAGGAATTACAGTAGACGAAAAATAAACTGGCTGCAGGCAGGGACCAAACCTAGAACCTTCGGATAACGCATCCCAAGCTCTACCGATTGAGCTACAGCGGCGGTCGCTTTCCCATCCACCTTAACGAGTATTTATGTTTTGTGTAGTCTTTTGAGTGCTAGCCAGCGCCACTCGCAGCCATGACGGCGAGTGTGGAACACTCTTTTTGTTGCCTGCTAACGTCACATAGCAGGTGATCTTATAACGAACGGGAAGCTCGTAATAAGATCACGTGATAACTATACCACTCACCACTGGTCCACTAAAAGTGAAGAAGTCGTACGCGGCAAAGAAACGTATGGGCCACAAAATTTGGACGAATCCCACAACTCACCGCTGATCCGCTAAAAAATGAAGAAGCGAACACGGGCGGTGATCACAAATTAAGATTTCTGGACAGACGTAACCAATAATTTAGAGAGACTTTAATCAATCATCGGGATTAACTCAGTGATAAACACCAGGGCCGCAAGTTTCAGCTGCGCTGGTTAACCAATCGGCACAGAGAGCTTAGAGGGTGTTTTGATTTTATTTTGCTTCGCTCTGTAATGTATGGTTTGTGAGCCGCTGTTAACTCCGGCGCCGCGCAATGGTTCGACGCGTTGTTCGTTTACATATATATTTTCCATTTAATACGCCAGGATGAGATATATTTCAGCGCGAACGTTAGTTTAACTTTGAACAATTAACGCCGACACATAATAAGCGTCATCAAAGAAAATAAAAAAAAGGAAGCGTAATATCAGACTGAGGAACTGGGAGCGAAAATTAAAAAAAAAAATAAATGGAAAGACTGCGAGAAAAGCCCTGACGTTATCAGCATTTTAGATATTTCATTACAGTGAACGCGGAAATGAATTGGATGGCGCGTGAGAAACGATAGAAGATAAAAGAAATAACGTGCGCTTATCAGTCCGTGGCACTTCGCGTGCCTACATATACGAACGGCTGTTACATGGCCATCGCGATGCTGCGAAATTTTAATTAGCCGCAGAACGCGATTTGCATATTGCGATTATCGACCGATGCCGCGGCTTGCAGGCCAGCGCCGAAGCTCTGAAATTAAACGTTGAGGCAAAAAAAAAAAGAAAAAAAGGGGCGGGAGGCGTACGCGAATTGGAGCGATAAGAAATCAGAACTTTTCTCATTATCGTCCCGTGGTCATTGTTCATCATCATTTTTTGTTTGTTCTTGCGAACAATTATGTAAACACGAGGATTTGTACGGGCGTGTGAAGCAAGGCGCTATGGTCTATACTTCATTATTAAGGCCTGGAAATAAAATGCGGGGTGCCAATAGGAAGTTTCATTAATATGCATATTTCAATTTAGGGGGAATTCCGAAACATCAGACACGTAGAAACGTGATTAGCGATATACCCGGTATGACCATCTTGCAAAATTCGTACGTGCACGTATTTAGAGGTCGCACAGAGTCACCAGGAGCGTATACGGAGATATGAATATTGGGAGCTTTTCTTCTATCGGGGAAATGGGGCCAAGCGAAGATTGGCGTGTGCGTGCCTGGCCTGCTTTCTTTCTTTCTTTCTTTCTTTCTTTCTTTCTTTCTTTCTTTCTTTCTTTCTTCTTCTTTCTTTTCTTTGTTCTTCTTTTCCTTTATTTCTTCTTTCTTTCCTTTGTTCTTTCTTTCTATTTCTTCTTGTCTTTCTCGTCTTTCTTTCTTCCTTGCTTTTCCTCTTTCT